>NC_090653.1:281437898-281727898 GCF_040937935.1 Hyperolius riggenbachi
CCTGGTACCTAAAATTGCTCCGACTCCTCGACTCAGACTCAGACTCCACCAGTGTTGCCAACCTCGGAAATACATTTTTACTGACAATGCACAAATAATTTACTGACGGAACACTTTTTTAACTGACATCTAATATTATTGAAATTCAATGAAAGATATCACACATGGGCCCTTACGTGCAATACACCGGCAACCACGTGGGGCGCGAATGAGGAAGAAGAGTGCAGTGGTGGACACCGGACAGGTGAAGTATTACTGCACGGAATCTGGGGGAGGGGGGAGAGTGGGGGACACTTTGATACATTTACATTTGGGGGATGCGACTAGGGGTTTCCGTCACATTTGTTCTCGATTATCGCAGCCCTTACCGCTGCACACCTTATCGAGCATGAGAACCTGAGATTTTCCAGCATGTCCGATTGTTACATGCGATCGATACATGCAACCGACTTCGGCCCGAAATTGGTTTGATTGTCAACTAGACATGCTCTTGGTGGCACCGGGTTTTATTATATCAATCATAATTGTCTTATCTGATGGTTGATTGGCCGCCAAGTCTACAGATGTATGGCCACCTTTAGCTAGAGCAGTGTACATTCCACAGTGATACGTGAACTGATAAGCGGTAAGTGCTGTGATCTTCCAAGAAAGAGAGAGGGTTTTTTTACTGACACCACAATTTTTTTCATGGACTTTACTGACAGCCCAGATTTGTTGACTTTTTTACTGACTGTCAGTAAATCTACTGACGGTTGGCAACACTGGACTCCACAGCCCTGGTGGTCATCATGATCTTCACACCCATAACAAGTGCAGCCACAAAACCCCTGATCTGAAGTATAGACCCTGTTTAGGAGGAAGGGAAGATTAGCAGTTGGGGCCCCTCACAGCTCACGGCCCCCCTGCAATTGCAGTGGCTTCTCCCCTCTAGTTACGCCCCTGCCTTCAGCCTTGGTTGTTGGATGGTAATGATGTATTTCCTGTGAATGGATAGTAAGCTCTGTCCACCTCGGTGGGTAATGACTGCAGCCAGTTGGTGTGATGATTGCTGGATCTTCCTCCGGTGTCTCAGCTGCCGATAGCTGACGGGAGGTTCTGGCAGTGCCAGGATTTCTGGCTTCCAAGCCGTGGGAGGGTGTTTAGTGAGCAGACACTTCATAAGCCATGTTAATCTGCAATTAGTGAGGAAACAAACAGGCTGATGAGGCCTGTGGTCGGTGTAATTGGCCGGAGGGATGGCTGCTCACTCGTACCCACATGACCGTAGCAGAGAAGCCTTCTGAATAGGTTACTGAGATCCTGCCGCCACATAATTGCAGTGGGAGAATTCTCCACACCGCCTACTCCTGTCATTGCTGTGGTGGCAGCAGCAGAGAGAATAGTGAGGTAGCTGGTCCACATGACCGTAAAAAAGACTTCTGAAGTGATTACTGAACTCCTGTTCTGCCCTCTGCTGAGAATTGTGGTGGACCTCATATTCAGTGGCGGATATGATGGGTAGGGGTGTCCCGTTCATTGAAGGGTCTCAGGTATGGTGAGTATCTCTCCAGTCACATAGTGGTGGACCTCATATTCAGTAATGGACCTCATATTCAGTGGTGGACCTCATATACAGTGGTGAACCTCATATACAGTGGCAGATATGATGGGTCAGGGTCTCCCATTCATTGAAGGGTCTCAGGTATGGTGAGTATCTCTCCAGTCACATAGTGGTGGACCTCATATTCAGTGGTGGACCTCATATTCAGTGGCGGATATGATGGGTAGGGGGTCTCCCATTCATTGAAGGGTCTCAGGTATGGTGAGTTTCTCTCCAGTCACATAGTGGTGGACCTCATATTCAGTGGCGGATATGATGGGGTCTCCCATTCATTGAAGGGTCTCGGGTATGGTGAGTATCTCTCCAGTCACATAGTGGTGGACCTCATATTCAGTGGCGGATATGATCGGTAGGGGGTCTCCCATTCATTGAAGGGTCTCGGGTATGGTGAGTTTCTCTCCAGTCACATAGTGGTGGACCTCATATTCAGTGGTGGACCTCATATTCAGTGGCAGATATGACGGATAGGGGGTCTCCCATTCATTGAAGGGTATCGGGTATGGTGAGTATCTCTCCAGTCACATGGTGGTGGACCTCATATTCAGTGGCAGATATGATGGGTAGGGGTCTCCTATTCATTGAAGGGTCTCGGGTATGGTGAGTATCTCTCCAGTCACATGGTGGTGGACCTCATATTCAGTGGCGGATATGATGGGTAGGGATCTCCTATTCATTGAAGGGTCTCGGGTATGGTGAGTATCTCTCCAGTCACATAGTGGTGGACCTCATATTCAGTGGTGGATATGATGGGTAGGGATCTCCTATTCATTGAAGGGTCTCGGGTATGGTGAGTATCTCTCCAGTCACATAGTGGTGGACCTCATATTCAGTGGCGGATATGATGGGTAGGGATCTCCTATTCATTGAAGGGTATCAGGTATGGTGAGGTTCTCTCCAGTCACATGGTGGTGGACCTCATATTCAGTGGCGGATATGATGGGTAGGGGTCTCTCATTCTTTGAAGGGTCTCAGGTATGGTGAGTTTCTCTCCAGTCACATAGTGGTGGACCTCATATTCAGTGGTGGATATGATGGGTAGGGGGTCTCCCATTCATTGAAGGGTCTCAGGTATGGTGAGTTTCTCTCCAGTCACATAGTGGTGGACCTCATATTCAGTGGCAGATATGATGGGTAGGGGTCTACCATTCTTTGAAGGGTCTCGGGTATGGTGAGTTTCTCTCCAGTCACATAGTGGTGGACCTCATATTCAGTGGTGGACCTCATATTCAGTGGCAGATATGACGGATAGGGGGTCTCCCATTCATTGAAGGGTATCGGGTATGGTGAGTTTCTCTCCAGTCACATGGTGGTGGACCTCATATTCAGTGGCAGATATGATGGGTAGGGATCTCCTATTCATTGAAGGGTCTCGGGTATGGTGAGTATCTCTCCAGTCACATAGTGGTGGACCTCATATTCAGTGGCGGATATGATGGGTAGGGATCTCCTATTCATTGAAGGGTATCAGGTATGGTGAGGTTCTCTCCAGTCACATGGTGGTGGACCTCATATTCAGTGGCAGATATGATGGGTAGGGGTCTCCCATTCATTGAAGGGTCTCGGGTATGGTGAGTATCTCTCCAGTCACATGGTGGTGGACCTCATATTCAGTGGCAGATATGATGGGTAGGGGTCTCCCATTCATTGAAGGGTCTCGGGTATGGTGAGTATCTCTCCAGTCACATGGTGGTGGACCTCCTATTCAGTGGCGGATATGATGGGTAGAGATCTCCCATTCATTGAAGGGTATCAGGTATGGTGAGGTTCTCTCCAGTCACATGGTGGTGGACCTCATATTCAGTGGCGGATATGATGGGTAGGGGTCTTCCATTCATTGAAGGGTGTCAGGTATGGTGAGGTTCTCTCCAGTCACATGGTGGTGGACCTCATATTCAGTGGCGGATATGATGGGTGGAGGTCTCCCATTCATTGAAGGGTCTCAGGTATAGTGAGTTTCTCTCCAGTCACATGGTGGTGGACCTCATATTCAGTTGAGGCCTCTCATATGGTGAGGGTCTCTCCAGTCACATAGTGGCTATGCAGTGTGTATGCCCTATATTCAGTGGAGGTGACACATATGGCGGGATTCTCTCTAGTCATATATATGGGGCCTTGGAAGTGGTGAGGTTCTTTCCAGTTAGGCTTCATAGTCAGTAAAGGGTTCTCTTCAGTCATATAGTGGGGGTCCTCAGATTTGCTTGGGTTTTCTCTAGACATACAGTGGAGAGTCACGGATGTGGTAGGGTTTTCTCCAGTCGTATAGTTGGGGGGGGGGGGGGGGCAGGATGTGGTGGGATTCTCTCCAGATATGTATGGGTGGTCTCCTATTCAGTGAGCAGTATTGGATATGGATGGGTTCTCTCCAGTCGTATAGTTGGGGGGGGGGGAGGATGTGGTGGGGTTCTCTCCAGATATGTATAGGTGGCCTCATATTCAGTGAGTAGTATCGGATATGGTTGTGTTCTCTCCAGTCAAATAGTGTGTGTGTGTGTGTGTGGGGGGGGGGGGGGCATGGATGTGGTGGGGTTCTCTCCAGATATGTATAGGTGGCCTCATATTTAGTGAGTAGTATCGGATATGGTTGTGTTCTCTCCAGTCATATAGTTGGGGGGGGGGGGGGCATGGATGTGGTGGGATTCTATCCAGATACAGGATCTTCTAAAAAAATTAGCATATTATGATAAAGTTCATTATTTTGTGTAATGTAGTGATAAACATTAGACTTTCATATATTTTAGATTCATTACACACAACTGAAGTAGTTCAAGCCTTTTATTGTTTTTCTTATTGATGATTTTGATATACAGCTCATGAAAACCCAAATTTCCTATCTCAAAATATTAGCATATTTCATCCGACCAATAAAAGAAAAGTGTTTTTAAAACAAAAAAAGTCAACCTTCAAATAATTATGTTCAGTTATGCACTCAATACTTGGTCGGGAATCCATTTGCAGAAATGACTGCTTCAATGCGGCGTGGCATGGAGGCAATCAGCCTGTGGCACTGCTCAGGTGTTATGGAGGCCCAGGATGCTTCGATAGCGGCCTTAAGCTCATCCAGAGTGTTGGGTCTTGCGTCTCTCAACTTTCTCTTCACAATATCCCACAGATTCTCTATGGGGTTCAGGTCAGGAGAGTTGGCAGGCCAATTGAGCACAGTAATACCATGGTCAGTAAACCATTTACCAGTGGTTTTGGCACTGTGAGCAGGTGCCAGGTCGTGCTGAAAAATGAAATCTTCATCTCCATAAAGCTTTTCAGCAGATGGAAGCATGAACCCACTTTTGAACCAGAAACAGCAGCAGAGGCGCCTGACCTGGGCTACAGAGAAGCAGCACTGGACTGTTGCTCAGTGGTCCAAAGTACTTTTTTCAGATGAAAGCAACTTTTACATGTAATTCAGAAATCAAGGTGCCAGAGTCTGGAGGAAGACTGGGGAGAGGGAAATGCCAAAATGCCTGAAGTCCAGTGTCAAGTACCCACAGTCAGTGATGGTCTGGGTTGCCATGTCAGCTGCTGGTGTTGGTCCACTGTGTTTTATCAAGGGCAGGGTCAATGCAGCTAGCTATCAGGAGATTTTGGAGCACTTCATGCTTCCATCTGCTGAAAAGCTTTATGGAAATGTAGATTTCATTTTTCAGCACGACCTGGCACCTGCTCACAGTGCCAAAACCACTGGTAAATGGTTTACTGACCATGGTATTACTGTGCTCAATTGGCCTGCCAACTCTCCTGACTTGAACCCCATAGAGAATCTGTGGGATATTGTAAAGAGACAGTTATGAGACGCAAGACCCAACACTCTGGATGAGCTTAAGGTCGCTATCGAAGCATCCTGGGCCTCCATAACACCTGAGCAGTGCCACAGGCTGATTGCCTCCATGCCACGCCGCATTGAAGCAGTCATTTCTGCAAAAGGATTCCCGACCAAGTATTGAGTGCATAACTGAACATAATTATTTGAAGGTTGACTTTTTTGTTTTAAAAACACTTTTCTTTTATTGGTCAGATGAAATATGCTAATATTTTGAGATAGGAAATTTGGGTTTTCATGAGCTGTATGCCAAAATCATCAATAAGAAAAACAATAAAAGGCTTGAACTACTTCAGTTGTGTGTAATGAATCTAAAATATATGAACAGACAAACCGAGAGCCCAATATAGTGTAGTAGGTATTAGCCCAAAAGGATTGAAATTACAGGTAAGTATTATACTTACAAACACGGGTTACCGCTGAGGCAACCACTGTATAGGCAGGTGGGGAGTATAAGCCTGTCCCCACTTCAGGATTAAGATGTCGCTCTCTGTGATAGAAGAAAGGAGGGTATATCACCCTTCCACCAAGGGTGGTTCGCTGGATGAAACAATGTACAGAGGCGCCAGTAGGATAAAAGGTACTAAAAAGGTTAAAACATCTAGGTGGTGGTGGTGGACCAGCCGACCTAAAGCAGACGCGATGCTGTCGATTCAAGTCAACAAAAATTTATTCATATACTCCAAGGAACACTGCGACGCGTTTCACGGGTACAAAACCCGCTTCTTCAGGCATTAAATAACAGGAGTATCTCACAGCTGTAGGTCCTGATAAGGCTTGGCACCTCTAAAATATATAATATAAAATATATGAAAGTCTAATGTTTATCAGTACATTACAGAAAATAATGAACTTTATCACAATATGCTAATTTTTTGAGAAGATCCTGTATATATTGGAGGCCTCATATTTAGTGAGTAGTATCGGATATGGTAGGGTTCTCTCCAGTTGCATACTGGGGGGCTCTTATTGAGTGGGGAACATTGGCTGTGGTGGGGTTCTCTTCAGTCAGATAAAGGGTTTCAGTGAAGGGTTTCAGATATGGTGAGACTCTCTCCAGTCACATAGTGGCTATGCAGTGTGTATGCCCTATATTCAGTGAGGGCACATGGTGGGATTCTCTCTAGTCATATAGGGGTGGGGGACTCTTATATAGCGTGGGACCTCGGATGTGGTGAGGTTCTTTTCAGTTAAATATTGGGGGCTTCATATTCAGTACAGGGTCTCAGATAGAGTTGTGTTCTCTGCAGACATGCAGTATAGGGGCCTCAAATGTCGTGGTGTTTTCTTCAGTCACATTGTGGGGACCTCAGATATGGTGTGGTTCTCTTCAGTCATATAGTGGGGGGGCCTTGGATATGGTGGGGTTCTCTTCAGTTACATAGTAGGTGCCTCAGATACGGTGGGGTTCTCTCTAGTCACAGTGGGGGGTGGCTCAGATATAGCAGGGTTCTCTCCAGTCACAGCAGGGGGCTCAGAAATGGCAGGGTTCTCTCCAGTCACAGTGAGGGGCTCAGATATGGCAGGGTTCTCTCCAGTCACAGTGGGGGGGGGACTCATATATGGCTGGGTTTTCTACAGTCACAGTGGGGGCTCAGATATGGCAGGGTTCTCTCCAGTTGGAAGGGGGGGCTCAGATATGGCAGGGTTCTCTCCAGACGGGGGGGGCAGATATGGCAGGGTTCTCTCCAGTCACAGCAGGGGGCCTCAGATACGGTGGGGTTCTCTCCAGTCACAGCAGGGGGCCTCAGTTATGGCAGGGTTATCTCCCTGTGTATGGGGAAGCTGCAGTGAGAGAGATATTTGTCAGGGAGGCAGGTTGAAGTGCGGCTGTAGAAACATATGTTATGTATGCTGAACATTACTCTGTTGCGCTGTGACATTTCTGCAAGGCCAGCAGTTCCGGCACCACATATCACCCAGCGCTGCGGAGAGCTGGTATTTGGCTCGGGAACACGCCTGCCATTTAGCAAGCATTGTCACTTCTGACACTTCTTATGGGAATGGAAACTGTCATCTTCCAAAGAAGCAAAATAAAGGCCATTTGCTGAGCTTCATTACCCATTAGCCTTGTAATGCGTGCAGCAACCGCTGCCGCAGCCAAGATGGCTTCTCATGCGTCTGTCCTATGCCTAGCCTATCCTGTGCGCAGGGGACACTGCAGAACCTGCAGCTTTTACTGTGTGTACCCTGTAACCCATAAGAGGAGAGCTGTCCTATGCCTGGCCTATTCTGCACAGAACCTGCAGCTTTTACTGTATGTACCCTGTAACCCATAAGAGGAGAGCTGTCCTATGCCTGGCCTATTCTGCACAGAACCTGCAGCTTTTACTGTATGTACCCTGTAACCCATAAGAGGAGAGCTGTCCTATGCCTGGCCTATTCTGCACAGAACCTGCAGCTTTTACTGTGTGTACCCTGTAACCCATAAGAGGAGAGCTGTCCTATGCCTGGCCTTTCCTGCACAGAACCTGCAGCTTTTACTGTGTGTACCCGGTAACCCATAAGAGGAGAGCTGTCCTATGCCTAGCCTATTCTGCACAGAACATGCAGTTTTGTAACCAATAAGAGGAGAGCGCCCCCTACGGAGAGGAGACATCAGAACCTGCAGCTTTGTAACCCATAAGAGGAGTGCGCCCCCTACTGAGAGGAGACAGCAGAACCTGCAGCTTTGTAACCCATAAGAGGAGAGCGCCCCCTACGGAGAGAAAACAGCAGATCCTGCAGCTTTGTAACCCATAAGAGGAGAGCACCCCCTACGGAGAGGAGACAGCAGATCCTGCAGCTTTGTAACCCATAAGAGGAGAGCTGTCCTATGCCTGGCCTATCCAGCACAGAACCTGCAGCTTTGTAACCCATAAGAGGAGTGCGCCCCCTACTGAGAGGAGACAGCAGAACCTGCAGCTTTGTAACCCATAAGAGGAGAGCTGTCCTATGCCTGGCCTATCCTGCGCAGAACCTGCAGCTTTGTAACCCATAAGAGGAGAGCACCCCCTACGGAGAGGAGACAGCAGATCCTGCAGCTTTGTAACCCATAAGAGGAGAGCTGTCCTATGCCTGGCCTATCCTGCGCAGAACCTGCAGCTTTGTAACCAATAAGAAGAGAGCTGGCCTATCCTTTGCACAGGGGAGACTGCAGCTTTGTAACCCATAAGAGGAGAGTGCCCCCTACTGAGAGGAGACAGCAGATCCTGCAGCTTTGTAACCCATAAGAGGAGAGCACCCCCTACTGAGAGGAGACAGCAGATCCTGCAGCTTTGTAACCCATAAGAGGAGAGCACCCCCTACGGAGAGGAGACAGCAGATCCTGCAGCTTTGTAACCCATAAGAGGAGAGCTGTCCTATGCCTGGCCTATCCAGCACAGAACCTGCAGCTTTGTAACCCATAAGAGGAGTGCGCCCCCTACTGAGAGGAGACAGCAGAACCTGCAGCTTTGTAACCCATAAGAGGAGAGCTGTCCTATGCCTGGCCTATCCTGCGCAGAACCTGCAGCTTTGTAACCAATAAGAAGAGAGCTGGCCTATCCTTTGCACAGGGGAGACTGCAGCTTTGTAACCCATAAGAGGAGAGTGCCCCCTACTGAGAGGAGACAGCAGATCCTGCAGCTTTGTAACCCATAAGAGGAGAGCACCCCCTACTGAGAGGAGACAGCAGATCCTGCAGCTTTGTAACCCATAAGAGGAGAGCACCCCCTACGGAGAGGAGACAGCAGATCCTGCAGCTTTGTAACCCATAAGAGGAGAGCACCCCCTACGGAGAGGAGACAGCAGATCCTGCAGCTTTGTAACCCATAAGAGGAGAGCACCCCCTACTGAGAGGAGACAACACAACCCCTTCATTACAGGGGCTCGGAAGTAATTGGACAACTGACTCAAAGGTTATTTCATAGGCAGGTGTGGCCAATTCTGCATTTATGTCATCACTAGTAGACCCAAGCCTGTTTAAAAACGTGCTCTAGGTAGTGGCTGGGAGTAATGGTTAAGGGCTCTGCCTCTGATACAGGAGACCAGGGTTCGAATCTCGGCTCTGCCATTCAGTAAGCCAGCACCTATTCAGTAAGCCAGCGCCTATTCAGTAGAAGACCTTTGGCAAGTCTCCCTAACACTGCTACTGCCTATAGAGCGCGTCCTAGTGGCTGCAGCTCTGGCGCTTTGAGTCCGCCAGGAGAAAAGTGTGATATAAATGTTATTTGTCTTGTTTTCCTGCCGCCGCCAGTGCGCATGCGCGCGCCCGCATCCGCCCACCTCGCTCGCTCCCTGGTCTCGTCCAGCTGTCCGTACTGCGCACATGCGCAGTAGGCAAATAACAGGGACAGCTGGACGCAGCGACACAGGGAGATTATAGTATAGGATAATTAAAGGGAACCTAAACTAATTTTTTAAAAAGCCAGTTTCACTTACCTGGGGCTTCTACCTGCCCCCTGCAGCTGCCCTGTGCCTGCGCCGGGACAAATCAATCCTCCAGTCCCCCGGCAATGACTCATTTTCGTTTCTGACGACTCAGCCACTCAATCACTCTCCCGTCCCATGCGCAGTACTATAGAGCGTGATCGAGGATGTCCACGGCCATCGACTGGCTGAGTCATTGCGGGGGACTGGAGGATCGGTTTGTCCGGGCGCAGGCACAGGGCAGCTGCAGGGGGCCGGAGGATAATTGAGTACCGGCGCAGGCACAGGGCAGCTGCAGGGGACCAGTAGAAGCCCCAGGTAAGTGAAACTGGCTTTTTTTCCCCAGGAGTTTAGGTTCCCTTTAATTATGATGACGTAAATATGGAATTGGCCACACCTGCTCATGAAATAGCCTTTGAGTCAGTTGTCCAATTACTTCCGAGCCCCTGAAATGAGGGGATTGTGTTAAAAAAAAAATGCTTTTGTTCGCTTCACTGAATTAAAGCTGAAATTCTGCACTTCATCTGCATCTGAGTTGTTTCATTTACAATTCACTGAGGTAATGTACAGAGCCACAATGAGAAAACAAGCTGTCTCTCCAAATATTTATGGCCTTAACTTTATAGCAGAGTGCAGTCAATTATTCAGGTTATGCACTTTCACAGTCATTTACAGAAACACTTCCTATAGTTATATGTTGCTGTTTATTGATATCTAGCCCCGCCCTCCCACTGAGGCTTAGCCTAGGGCCTAGGCTGTTTATTATATGGAATTCTCACCCCAGAGCATTCTGGGAGAACAGGTATCAGTTGCACTGGCTTTGGAACTCTCAGTAAACAAACATTCCGCAGTGGTCACCTGACAGGACCAAAGATGTCGCCACCTGATATAAATGTCAGAATGTAAATCAGGGAGAGGAAAGATTTTACAATGGCCAAACACTGACTAAATCATTTATAAATGAATATTGTTAAAAAATAAATAAAAAAAATAAGCAATTTTATTCATTATGTTCTTGTGACTACAGATCCCCTTTTAAATCATTTTCATTTTTGTAAATATTCCTCCCGGCACTGATGAGCTGCCGCAGATTTCTAGGTTACACCGCGATTCCTCCCCCGCTCGCCGGAGCCTCTGTAGACATCAGGCCTGCGCCGCGTCCCTCTCTGCCGCTCGTCTCTGTGAAGGTCATCGGCTGGGACGGGGCATGAATGATTACCTCCTGGCAGATGTGGCCTCCTTCTCACAAGCTGCTCCTGTTGGGCCTCTTCCTGGTCAGCAGATGCCACTTCACATCCAGTCATGTCACCAGTTCATAATGCCGGCGGTGCGGCCAGGCGGGCAGTGCGGACTGGAGAGCCCGGCGCGTATCATCAGCTCTGAGGAGCCAGAGAGTGCCAGGCTTGTCTGCCACCTCCCACCCACCTGCTCTGACAATATCCTGGCTGCAGCCGGGCTTCCTCCATCCAGGAAACGCCATGTGAGGGATGAGCTCTACATACGTGTGCCTCCATTCACTAAGCTGTCATTTCCTGCGCTCCTCTATAGGTTATTCATGTTCAGCTACATACAAGCAAACAAGTACTTAAAGGACCACTATCTCGAAAAAAATGTAAAATTTATATTACATTTAAACACATACAAATAAGATGTACAATTCTTTCAAAGTGAAATGAGCCATAAATTACTTTTCTCCTATGTTGCTGTCACTTACAGTAGGTAGTAGAAATCTGACATTACTGACAGGTTTTGGGCTAGTCTATCTCTCCATAGGGGATTCTCAGCAAGGCTTTTATTAACAACCTGAGCTGCTTGGTTACTCTGTTGTACTGGTCCAAGCCCTATCTCATACAGCCTTATCAATCCCTGCCATGTACTGATGAGGACCAAAAGTCTGAAACAGGCTGTCACGTGTGGGTTTGATATGGCTGTGTAAAACGTAAAGCTATAGGCTTGCTATACACCAGCGGTTCTGGATGCTTGCTTGGCTTACCAAGGGCGAAAAGGGATAATTTGCATATTCAGTAGTAGTGCATTGTGGGTAACCACAAATGTTCACTTATAGCTGAATTATTGCAGATTTCCTTCTGTTCTAAGAAGGCAAATACACCAAGCTATTCATTATAAAGAAACTCCATAAAAAGGATTTATAGAAACATGCTGGCCAGCCTCCCTGCTCGCTGCACACTTTTCGCAGTTGGATGGAACTACTGCCATTCACTAAGTGCTTTTGAAAATAATGAAAACCCTGAGAATCCCCCAGGAGGAGATGGACTAGTCCAAAACCTGTTGGTATTGTCAGATCTCTACTACCTACTGTAAGTAACAGCAACATAGGAGAAAAGTAATCTACAGCTCATTTTACTCTGAAAGAAACCTACTTCTTCTTAATATCTGTTTACATATATTTTACATTTTAAGATTTTCACAGCAGTGGTCCTTTAAAGTGTACCTGATATGTGGATAATGTGTGGATTTATACTTCCCCGGGGCTTCCTCCAGCCCCATGAAGTGCGTGGGCTCCCTCGCCACTCCGCTGTCTTGTAATCCCCCCCCCCCCCCCCCAGTAATCTGGCCGCAGCGCTCTTCTGTGAGTGCATTGCGCACCACGTCGTGCCTCCATAGCCAGGAGCGTTCTGTGCCTGCGCAGCAGTACTGTGGAGGTGCAGAGCACTTCCGGTTATGGCAGCGCGGCCGGGACACGCATGCGCAGAAGCACACAAATGGCCAGATTACCCGGGGGAAATTACAAAACAACGGCGAAGGCGGTGAGGGAGCCCCAAGTATAAATACACACATTATCGACATCTCAGGTACTTTTTAAAGGACAACTGAAGTAAGAGAGATATGGAGGCTGACCTATTTATTTCCTTTTAAATAATGCAGATAGCCTGGCAGGCCTGCTGATCCTCTGCTTTTATTACTTTTAGCTGTTGCCCCTGAACAAGCATGCAGCAGATCAGGTGTTGTGACTGAAGTGTGACTGGATTAGCTGCATGCTTGTTTCAGGTGTGTGATTCAGCCATTACTGCAGCCAAAGAGATCACCAGGGCTGCCAGGCAGCTGGTATTGTTTAACAGGAAACAAATATGATAGCCTTCATATCTTTTTAACTTCAGTTGTACTTTAAGGCTACTTACACACCAAGACGTTGCGTTTTAGGGGACGTTATAGTCGCATAACGTGCCCCTAACACAACGCATGGTGGTGCGGGAGAGGACGGTAGAGTGAGCCGCGTTAGGCAGCTATATTTGCATAAGGTCTCCCAGGGTGGCGCTGATTGGCCGGCGGGACCACGTGATGCGGAACATCTCACGTGGTCCCGCCGGCCAATCAGCGGCCGCCAGTGCAGTGCATATTAAGTAGCCATGTGCGCGGCTACTGTAGCGGCATCTCCCCGCCTCCTCTCCGCCCCCCACTGAGCATGTGCAAACAGTCAATCCGGCTAAAGCCGCTAGAACACACAGCATGCAGCACTTTCACTACAACGTGCAGCGTAACATGTAACGCAACGTGGGCAGTGTGAACAGCACACTTGTGTTACATTGCTGTGCGTTGGGGGAGCGTTACAGGCGCACTAACGTGCGCCTGTAACGTCCCTGTGTGGAAGCAGCCTAAAGAACCACAACTGCAAAGAAAGACATTTTAAAATACATACAGCTTATGCTGGGAATACACGGCTCTGTTTTCAGACGATTAGATGGCTGGATAGATAATTTCCGACATGTCCGATCTCCCGCCCGATCGTTTCGCCACTCGATTCCGGATTGAAGTGAATGGAAAAAGATAAGAAAACTGAGCGGAAGATAAAAGAATTGACCACGGAATCGAGCGGTGAAACGAACGAGCAGCAAAATCGAGATGTGTATGCCCAGCATAAGCTGTACATTTCTCACACAGTAATTTGCACTATAAATGACTTTTTGTATGTTGCTGTAGCATAGGCCCCTTTTCTACAGAATTCCGCAAGCACACGTTTCATTCTATTCACGTTTCATTCTATTTCATTCTATTTTTTGCTACCTTTTGAATCTGCCGCAACTGAGCCAGTTACCGAGGCTGAACGGCAGACCGCGGGAGGATGGCGAGGGACTCAGGCGAGCTTATGGGGCTGGAGGAAGCCCCGGGCAAGTATCGAATCTTTAGTTATTTTCATCTCTGGTTCACGTTAACTCCCTTTGTTCCACCGCTGTCCCCCGGTGAACTTGCACGCATTCCGGACTCCTACGCCAGTGATCTGCAAACTTGGCTCTCCAGCTGTTAAGGAACTACAAGTCCCATAATGCATTGCAGAAGTCTGACAGCCACTGTCATGATTCATAAGGCAAATGCATTGTGGGACTTGTAGTTCCTTAACAGCTGGAGAGCCAAGTTTACAGATCACTGTCCTAGGCAGTCTTTGAAAGTACTTGTGTACCCGAATGCCTCCAAAAATGAGCGCACTAGTACTGAACTTGCACTAGCCCGGAATGGCACGTTTGGAGTATGGATTCAAGGGGCGTGGTGACCAATGGAGACAAAGGACCTTCCAGAGGAGACAAAAAGCGAGACAGGGACACTAGGAGCCACTAATGGTGTAGTACAGGGGTCTCAAACTCAATTTACTTGGGGGGCCGCAGGAGGCAAAGTCAGGATGAGGCTGGGCCGCATAAGGGATTTCACAATCGCGGCGCATCGCCGCCTCTGCCCGCCTCTCTCACTCTTCCTTCACAGAGAGGGGCGGGCAGAGGCGGTGATGCGCCGCGATTGACGTCAGGAGGGGCAGAGCTGAAGCTGAAAGCTCTGCCCCTTCCAGGAAATTCCGGCGGATTGCCCCCCCGGGCGCTTTGGGGGCTCTGCAGCCCTCGTTTAGCGGCGGGGATGCGGCGGATTACTTGGGAGCACTGAAGCGAACTATAAGGAAGCTTTTGCTGGCGAGGGCCACAAAATATTGTATCGAGGGCCGCAAATGGCCTGCGGGCCGCGAGTTTGAGACCCCTGGTGTAGTATATCGACGGTCAATTGACAATTATAATGTGTAGGATAATCTCAAGGGTGGGTTGCAAAACCAGCAGCCACAGTGTATCAGCCAGCGAGGAAAGCCCGTCCTTGCTCGGGTTCTTTGATCTTTGAAAATGTGGGTACCACTCCAAAAAACAGGCCAGCACCCCAAACTTAGGGGGGCTGGTGTAGGATATCGCTGAGAGGGAGGAGGCGCCCCAAGGTGTAATGTGTGGTTGTATTAATATCGACTGGATTAAACATAAAAACTGGCTTACTTCTAATAAAAAGGGGGTAGCCCAAATAAAATGATACATTTTAATAGAATACAGACATTTGAATGATGACGCGTTTCGCGGATCACAGTCCGCTTCCTCAGATCAAGTAACAAAAGTGTCTTAGCGTTTTACGAGCAAGCAACGAGATAAAAACAAGGAACACCAAGAGCCCCAATAGTGTAATATGTACTGGTAAATGGTTACTAGATAGAGTAAATATTAATACTCACAAACCAGGGTTACCATTAGGCAACCACTGTAAAGGCAGGTGGGGAGATTTTCCTGACCCCACTCAGGAATAAGAAGTCGCTCTCTGTAGATGAGAAAAAGGGGGTTCAACCCTCCACCCAGGGTGGACTCAATATTATGCAGGAGAACAGAGGCGCCAAAAGGATAAAAGGAAGCTAAATGAGCTTAAAAACCAAATTCTTGGTAAATAGAGGAGGTAGTGGTGGACTTACCTCCTCCAAGTAGACACACAACGACTGTAGTAAAGACAGTCAATATATTTTATTTATGAACTCCAAATATGCAACGCGTTTCGCAGGTTTGATCCCGCTTCATCAGGCAATAACAACGGAGCAATAGCATATGTGGTCAGTAGAAGAGCCAGGCACCTCTGTTTTACGAGCAAGGAGTGCCTCTTATAGAGTCTTCCCTCTACATTGGTCGGTATCTTACGGCTTATTTTTTTGCTTCAGATTTACTTTAACCGAGTACACGGAATTATTCATGTCACCATCTGTACCTTCAGAGTGGCTTTCAGTCCCTGCCATAGTCATAACCTTATATCCTTACCACAGCATACGGTCAGTTTAGGGAGAGGCCAGGTAGCACCAGTATGTTTTTGGGAAGTGGGTAAAAAATGGAGTGGCTGTAGGAAACCCACGCAGACACGGGGAGAACATACAAAACCCATTCAGATATGGGCCTGGCCAAGACATGAGGTTGGTATTTCAGTGCTGGAAGGCAGGAGTGCTGTTGACTACACCACTGTGCCGCCCACATGTCCAGTCTGGGCTGCGATTATAAGTGAATCTCATGGATAGATGCAGGAGTGGCCGACAGCCAATCAGATCTCGGCTTTTCACTTGCAGGTTGTGGCCTCTGTGATCATCCTGACTTCTGCAACTCAGAACTCTGCCCCGCCCCTTCCTGTCCTCCACACACCAATCAGGCCTCCTCTGTCTTGTTATTGGTTGGTGAAATGGCAGGAGGAAGGCCTGGCTGCACTCTGTATCATCCGCAGTGTCATTCCACAACCCGTCACCAGATAACAGCATGAACAATCCTGACTGTGCAATAATTCATGACAACCAATCATGGCCCACCTTTTAGCCTTACATACATGCAAGCTGATTGCTGGTTGGTTGCTCCGCATACCTACCCACCTCATATGGCCTTGTGGCCCATAGTGATGAAACCCCTGCATGTGTGCATTCTAAAGTAATTCATTACCTAGGAGACAGTGAGGCAGTGCCCTCCGCTAGGATGGAGAGTTCTGGTGCTGTGCAGGCAGTAAGGACAGGAATTGATGGTGTTTCTGCAGATTGAGCCGTAGGGGGAGCTGCTGAGCATCACATAATGGAGCAGTTCTTACCTAGGAGACTGGAATCCAAAGAGATGGCGCCTTCCTCTGGTATAGCATGAAGTGTGGAGATTTTGGCTGTGCAGGCAGGATGTGAGGGTGTTTCTGCAGATTAAGCTCATATAATGGGGCAGTTGTTACCTAGCAGACTGGCATCCAGAGAGATGGCGCCCTCCTCTGGTATAGGATGCATAGGCAAACGCAGAGGGGGATTACAGCTGCCCATAATCCCCCCTCAGACCAGGGCCGGTGCAGTGTCTGGGGACAGCCGCAAGTTGAGACACCAGAATATTTGCAGGCATCCTGCAGCTCACAGCACCTCCCCCTTTTTTTCCCAGCTACAGTTGACTTTGGATGGAGCAGCAGCGTGCGTGTGTACAGAGCATGGAGCAGCAGCGTGTGTACAGAGCATGGAGCAGCAGCGTGTGTACAGAGCATGGAGCAGCAGTGTGTGTACAGAGCATGGAGCAGCAGCGTGTGTACAGAGCATGGAGCAGCAGCGTTTGTACATAGCATGGAGCAGCAGCGTGTACAGAGCATGGAGCAGCAGCGTGTGTACAGAGCATGGAGCAGCAGCGTGTGTACAGAGCATGGAGCAGCAGCGTGTGTACAGAGCATGGAGCAGCAGCGTGTGTACAGAGCATGGAGCAGCAGCGTGTGTACAGAGCATGGAGCAGCAGTGTGTGTACAGAGCATGGAGCAGCAGCGTGTGTACAGAGCATGGAGCAGCAGCGTTTGTACATAGCATGGAGCAGCAGCGTGTACAGAGCATGGAGCCGCAGCGTGTGTACAGAGCATGGAGCAGCAGCGTGTGTACAGAGCATGGAGCAGCAGCGGATGTACAGAGCATGGAGCAGCAGCGTGTGTACAGAGCATGGAGCAGCAGCGCGTGTACAGAGCATGGAGCAGCAGCGCGTGTACAGAGCATGGAGCAGCAGCGCCTGTACAGAGCATGGAGCAGCAGCGTGTGTACAGAGCATGGAGCAGCAGCGTTTGTACATAGCATGGAGCAGCAGCGTGTACAGAGCATGGAGCATCAGCGTGTACAGAGCATGGAGCCGCAGCGTGTGTACAGAGCATGGAGCAGCAGCGTGTGTACAGAGCATGGAGCAGCAGCGGATGTACAGAGCATGGAGCAGCAGCGGGTGTACAGAGCATGGAGCAGCAGCGGGTGTACAGAGCATGGAGCAGCAGCGGGTGTACAGAGCATGGAGCAGCAGCGTGTGTACAGAGCATGGAGCAGCAGCGTGTGTACAGAGCATGGAGCAGCAGCGCGTGTACAGAGCATGGAGCAGCAGTGCGTGTACATAGCATGGAGCAGCAGCGCGAGTACAGAGCATGGAGCAGCAGCGCGTGTACAGAGCATGGAGCAGCAGCGCGTGTACAGAGCATGGAGCAGCAGCACGTGTACAGAGCATGGAGCAGCAGCGTGTGTACATAGCATGTAGCAGCAGCGTGTGTACAGAGCAAGGAGCAGCAACATGTGTACAGAGCATGGAGCAGCAGCGTGTGTACAGAGCATGGAGCAACAGCGTGTGTACAGAGCATGGAGCCGCAGCGTTTGTACAGAGCATGGAGCAGCAGTGTGTGTACAGAGCATGGAGCAGCAGCGTGTGTACAGAGCATGGAACAGCAGTGTGTGTACAGAGCATGGAGCAGCAGTGTGTGTACATAGCATGGAGCATCAGTGTGAGTACAGAGCATGGAGCAGCAGGGTGTGTGTACAGAGCATGGAGCAGCAGTGTGTGTACAGAGCATGGAGCAGCAGTGTGTGTGTACAGAGCATGGAGCAGCAGTGTGTGTACAGAGCATGGAGCAGCAGTGTGTGTGTACAGAGCACGGAGCAGCAGCGTGTGTACAGAGCATGGAACAGCAGCGTGTGTACAGAGCATGGAGCAGCAGGGTGTACAGAGCATGCAGCAGCAGGGTGTGTACAGAGCATGGAGCAGCAGCGTGTATACAGAGCATGGAGCAGCAGCGTGTGTACAGAGCATGGAGCAGCAGGTTGTGTACAGAGCATGGAGCAGCAGCGTGTGTACATAGCATGGAGCAGCAGCGTGTGTACATAGCATGGAGCAGCAGCGTTTTTACATAGCATGGAGCAGCAGCGTGTGTACAGAGCATGGGGCAGCAGGGTGTGTACAGAGCATGGAGCAGCAGCGTGTGTACATTGCATGGAGCAGCAGCGTGTGTACAGAGCATGCAGCAGCAGCGTGTGTACAGTGCATGGAGCAGCAGCGTGTGTACAGTGCATGGAGCAGCAGTGTGTGTACAGAGCATGGAGCAGCAGGGTGTGTACAGGGCATGGAGCAGCAGCGTGTGTACAGAGCATGGAGCAGCAGCGTGTGTACAGAGCATGGAGCAGCAGTGTGTGTACAGAGAATGGGGCAGCAGTGTGTGTACAGAGCATGGAGCAGCAGCGCGTGTACAGAGCATGGAGCAGCAGCGCGTGTACATAGCATGGAGCAGCAGCGCGAGTACAGAGCATGGAGCTGCAGCGCGTGTACAGAGCATGGAGCTGCAGCGCGTGTACAGAGCATGGAGCAGCAGCGCGTGTACAGAGCATGGAGCAGCAGCACGTGTACAGAGCATGGAGCAGCAGCGTGTGTACATAGCATGGAGCAGCAGCGCGTATACATAGCATGTAGCAGCAGCGTGTGTACAGAGCAAGGAGCAGCAACATGTGTACAGAGCATGGAGCAGCAGCGTGTATACAGAGCATGGAGCAACAGCGTGTGTACAGAGCATGGAGCCGCAGCGTTTGTACAGAGCATGGAGCAGCAGTGTGTGTACAGAGCATGGAGCAGCAGCGTGTGTACAGAGCATGGAACAGCAGTGTGTGTACAGAGCATGGAGCAGCAGTGTGTGTACATAGCATGGAGCAGCAGCGTGTGTACAGAGCATGGAGCAGCAGTGTGTGTACAGAGCATGGAGCAGCAGCGTGTGTACAGAGCATGGAGCAGCAGGTTGTGTACAGAGCATGGAGCAGCAGCGTGTGTACATAGCATGGAGCAGCAGCGTTTTTACATAGCATGGAGCAGCAGCGTGTGTACAGAGCATGGAGCAGGAGCGTGTGTACATTGCATGGAGCAGCAGCGTGTGTACAGAGCATGCAGCAGCAGCGTGTGTACAGTGCATGGAGCAGCAGCGTGTGTACCGTGCATGGAGCAGCAGTGTGTGTACAGAGCATGGAGCAGCAGGGTGTGTACAGGGCATGGAGCAGCAGCGTGTGTACAGAGCATGGAGCAGCAGTGTGTGTACAGAGAATGGGGCAGCAGTGTGTGTACAGAGCATGGAGCAGCAGCGTGTGTACAGAGCATGGAGCAGCAGCGTGTGTACAGAGCATGGAGCAGCAGTGTGTGTACAGAGCATGGAGCAGCAGTGTGTGTACAGAGCATGGAGCAGCAGTGTGTGTACAGAGCATGGAACAGCAGTGTGTGTACAGAGCACGGAGCAGCAGTGTATGTACAGAGCATGGAGCAGCTCTGGGGAACTTAACAGAGTCAGGTATGAGCACAGCCCTGTGCCCTACTGTGTGAATGCTTCACTTTCCCCTTCATTAGCAGCGTAGGCTGTCCTCATTATTATCTGTATCCAAACTGCTCCTGATTGATCCTGTTGTTGATCGAGAGCAGATCAGACATTCAGGAAATAATTGTCAGATCCTGTCAGTCAGATGGGAAATTGCATTATGTGTTCCCAGCATGATGTCCTACCATATTATTATACAGTGCGTGGCTGAGGAAGACCTTTCAGGAATCCCCCCTTAAAAAGCCTGGGTTTGCCCCTGGGATGGGGTGATGGAGACTCTGGCTGTGCAGGCAGTAAGGACGGTAAGAAGAGATGATTCTACAGACTGAGCAGTAGGGGGAGCTGCTGAGCCTCATATAATGGGGTAATGTTGCCTAAGAGACTGGCATCCAGAGAGATTGCACCCTCCTCTGGTATATGGTGGGGTGGTGGAGACTGCAGACGGAGCAGCAGGGGGAGTTTCAGAGCTTCAAATGAAGGGGCAGTTGTTACCTAGGAGACTGGCATGCAGGAAAGTCAGGAAGTGATGATGTTTCTGCAGATTGAGCAGTAGGGGGAGCTGCTGACCCTCCTATAATGGGGTATTTTTACCTAGGAGACTGGCATCCAGTGATATAGCACCCTCCTCTGGTATCGGATGGAATGGTAGAGACTCTGGCTGTGCTTGTAGGAAACCTAGTAAAATTTGATGGCGTTTCTGCAGACTGAGCAGTAGGGGGAGCTGCAGATGATGGGGCAGTTGTTACCTAGGAGATTGGCATTCAGAGCGATTGCACCCTCCTCTGGTATAAGATGGGTTGGTGGTGACTGGCTGTGCATGCAGGAGAGAAGGTAAGATTTGATGGCGTTTCTGCAGACTGAGCAGTAGGGGGAGCTGCAGAGCTTCAGCTGATGAGGCAGTTGTTACCTAGGAGACTGGCATCCAGAGCGATTGCACCCTCCTCTGGTATAAGATTGATTGGTGGTGACTGGCTGTGCTTGCAGGAAAGCTGGTAAGAAGTGATGGCGTTTCTGCAGACTGAGCGGTGGGGGGAGCTGCAGAGCTGCAGATGATGAACGGTTCAGGAAATATTTGCAGGTTAATCAGGCAGAGACTGTGAATCTCAAACATAAAAGGTTTAACAAGGTGCGTCTGTGAGAATGTGGCTTTCTGTGCGGCAGACGTGTCTGACCTCTGTGAGTCAGCGCTGAACACTTCATTCCCTCCAAATTGGAAGAAATTCAGCATAAAAGGTGCATTGTCCAACCAGGGGCCGCTAATTGTCCAATCCCTGCTCCGATGCCTCTCTCCAGCAGAATCCCATTACAGAATGACACAATCTATGCGGGCTCCGTCCCCGAGATCTCTGAGAGGAGGGAGGTGTGAACAGGTGCTGCTACGGGAGACATACTGCAGAGTCCTATCCACAGAACAGTGGTACCAGTGCAGGTTCTTTCCTAGCAGAGGTGTATTCAGAGGGGTGCAGGTACAGTTCGTGCCATGGGCACCACAGAGCCATACGCGCCACGCCTGCCCCCATGCTGTACCACCACTGCTGCCTCTCCGTTCGGGTCAGTGGTGACCGAATAGAGGAGCTGGAGCACAGTGACTGCAGAGTACATCAGACGTGGAAGTGATGTCATTTGTCACTTCCTGCATGTGAAGTATGCTGCACTGGTTACTGTGCGCCGCCAACACTCTCCTCTCTTTGGGCACCGCTGATCTGAGGTCTGTAAGTAAAACAAAAGCCCGCCCTCTCTCTGCCCAAAAAGTCCGCCCCCTCCCACTCTTTGCCAAAGAGGCCGCCCCCTCCATCTTTTTGCTGGTGATAGTTATCTTGAAGAGGTCTGTATATTTGATTTGTGCTGCTCTTCATTGATTAACTACCTCAGTCAGTATTTTTGACCCTTACTTGTTCATGGTATATTTTCATTATCTGCCTGGGGGGGAGGAGCACAATTTCAGAGTATGCCATAGGCGCTATATTATCCAGGTACGCCACTACTTCCCAGTAATCACTGTGTAGGGGGCGGGGAGTAGTGACTGGGGGGAGGTGATCAGACACTGGCACAGGAGTGCAGCCACACTGCATTATCTGTACATCCCAGAATCCAGTTCACAGAACCGTGGTACCCGTGCTGGTTCATTCCCAGAGATCTCTGTGGATGGGGGGGGGGGGGGGGGCTATCAATGGGGCAAGGATGAAAGTGGGTGATGGTTACCAAGGAGGGAGGTATGATCAGAACTTGACACGGGTCCAGCTACTCTGTGCAGTGCCTGTATTAGATAGGGCATGCTGGTAATTATTATTTAGTATTTATGTAGCATCGACATCTTCTGCAGCACTTTACAGAGTACATAGTCATGTCATTGCCTGTCCTCAGAGGAGCTCACACTCTAATCCTACCATAGTCATAGTGTAATGTCCTACCATATCATTATTATGTATTTATATAGCACTAACATCTTCTGCAGCACATTACAGAGTACATAGTCATGTCACTGACTGTCCTCAGAGGAGATCACACTCTAATCCTACCATAGTCATAGTCTAATGTCCTACCATATTATTATTATTATTATGTATTTATATAGCACTAACATCTTCCGCAGCACTTTACAGAGTACACAGTCATGTCACTGACTGTCCTCAGAAGAGCTCACAATCTAATCCTGCCATAGTCATAGTGTAATGGCCTACCATATTATTATTATGTATTTATATAGCACTGACATCTTCTGCAGCACATTACAGAGTACATAGTCATGTCACTGACTGTCCTCAGAGGTGCTCACAATCTTATCCTACCATAGTCATAGTCTAATGTCCTACCATATTATTATTATGTATTTATATAGCACTGACATCTCCTGCAGCACTTTACAGAGTACATAGTCATGTCACTGACTGTCCTCACAGGAGCTGACAATCCAATCCTACCATAGTCATAGTCTAATGTCCTACCATATTATTATTATGTATTTATATAGCATTGACATCTCCTGCAGCGCTGTACAGAGTACATAGTCATGTCACTGACTGTCCTCAGAGGAGCTGACAATCCAATCTTACCATAGACATAATGTCCTACGATATTATTATTATGTTTAAACAGAAAATGATGTTGCGCTCCTCTTATTCACACAAATTAGTCTCGATTACCGATTCGCAACACCAACCAGTCACCTTATATAAATTGCACAGGTGTTTGCGCTCAGTACGGTATCCCAAGGTAATGTTCACAGTTCCTATATGACAGACAATCCTTTGATACACAAATGTCACTTGGTCCCGATATCTTGTAGGCAACACCTCAGATGAGACATAAGGGCTCTTACACAGTGGGACGTTGCGGTCGCATAACATTCACCTAACGCAACGCATGGTGGTGCTAAAGGTGGACGCTACATAGAGCCGCGTTATGCGGCTCTTGGTGCGCTGTTTTCGTTTGATAGAACCAGCAATGATTCATATGAATCATTGCTAGCAGGCTGAAAACGAGAATGATTCATATGAATCATTGCTAGCAGGCAAAAGACGAGAATTATTCATATGAATCATTACTAGCAGGCAGAGAACCAAGAATGATTCATATGAATCATTGCTAGCAGGCAGAGAATGATTCATATGAATCATTGCTAGCAGGCAGAGAATTATTCATATGAATCATTGCTAGCAGGCAGAGAACCAAGAATTATTCATATGAATCATTGCTAGCAGGCAGAAAATGATTCATATGAATCATTGCTAGCAGGCAGGGAACCGAGAATGATTCATATGAATTATTGCTAGCAGGCAGAAACGGAGAATGATTCATATGAATCATTGCTAGCAGGCAGAGAATGATTCATATGAATCATTGCTAGCAGGCAGAGAATTATTCATATGAATCATTGCTAGCAGGCAGGGAACCGAGAATGATTCATATGAATCATCGCTAGCAGGCAGAAAATGATTCATATGAATCATTGCTAGCAGGCAGGGAACCGAGAATGATTCATATGAATCATTGCTAGCAGGCAGGGAACCAAGAATGATTCATATGAATCATTGCTAGCAGGCAGGGAACCGAGAATGATTCATATGAATCATTGCTAGCAGGCAGAAACGGAGAATGATTCATATGAATCATTGCTAGCAGGCAGAGAATGATTCATATGAATCATTGCTCGCAGGCAGAGAAATAGACATATGGCAATGGTAGGAATTAGATTGTGAGCTCCTTTGAGGGACAGTTAGTGACAAGATATATATATATATACACTGTACAGCGCTGCGTAATATGTCGGCGCTATATAAATACTAAATAATAATAATAATTGCTAGCAGGCAGAGAATGAATCATTGCTAGCAGGCAGAATCCGAGAATGATTCATATGAATTATTGCTAGCAGGCAGGGAACCGAGAATGATTCATATGAATCATTGCTAGCAGGCAGAAACCGAGAATGATTCATATGAATCATTGCTAGCAGGCAGAGAGTGATTCATATGAATTATTGCTAGCAGGCAGAGAATGATTCATATGAATCATTGCTAGCAGGCAGAAACCGAGAATGATTCATATGAATCATTGCTAGCAGGCAGAGAATGATTCATATAAATCATTGCTAGCAGGCAGAGAGTGATTCATATGAATTATTGCTAGCAGGCAGAGAATGATTCATATAAATCATTGCTAGCAGGAAGAGAACCAGCATTGCACTTTACCCAGAATTTGGAACTTGTTACCACTACCACTCCAGTTTATGATCTGGCATTGTACTACTGTGTTGTGTATCCTTTTGCTATTACCTGTATTGTTGTATCTATTGTCTATTACCTGTATTGTTCTGTCACCCCTGTCTGTAACCTTATTTATTGTACAGCGCTGCGTAATATGTTTGCGCTTTATAAATCTAATAAATAATAATAATTGCAGTGAATATTAATTAGCCATGTGGCTAGGCAAAAAAACAATAAAACAACATTACTGAGCATGTGCAAACAGTCTAACGCAGCTAAAACCACCTATAACGCACAGCATGCAGCACTTTCTAAATATTGCTACACGTTACACACAAAGCAGCGTGTGCACTGTGAATGTCGCACAGACTGTATTGCTGTGCGTTAGTCTGCCTTGGAACATTTTCTAAAGTGCGACTTTAACGTCTCACTGTGAAAGAGGTCTTAAAGAAAAAAGACAAAATATGGGGGTAATAGTGCAGTATTCCTTAATAGTTTCTTGCACCTCCACCTAACCATGGTCACCAGTGAAGCACACTAAATGTATATATAATGCGTTCACCAGATATAATGGCTGTTGAATCACAAACAGCAAAACCAGCATATAGTAGTCATCCAGAGGGACATCTGTTCCCACTCTTCTCCTTAGTCTCGTTATACAGCACTTGTACTCCAAAGAATTAAATTGAACAGCAAATCATAGTGAAGTACTTCAAATACATCTCATATCATTACACCTAAAAACCACCAGTGATTTGTAAGCCGTTACAGCATGGCAACCACCACCACATAAGGTGTGCTCTCACCAGATTGTAGTGCTGTCTAATCACAAACAGCCTTAGCGCTTATCCCTTTAAAGCAGGGGTCTCAAACTCAATTTACCTGGGGGCCGCAGGAGGCAAAGTCAGGATGAGGCTGGGCCGCATAAGGAATTTCACAATCGCGGTGCATCGCCGCCTCTGCCCGGCCCTCTCACTCTTCCTTCACAGAGAGGAGCGAGGAGAGGTGACGATCCGTGCGGCGATTGACGTCAGGAGGGGCAGAGCTGAAGCTGAAAGCTCCGCCCCTTCCAGGAAATGCCGGCGGATTGCCCCCGGGGCAATTTGGGGGCTCTGCAGCCCTCGTTTAGCGGCGGGGATGCGGCGGATTACTTGGGAGCACTGAAGCGAACTATAAGGAAGCTTTTGCCGACGAGGGCCACAAAATATTGTATCGAGGGCCGCAAATGGCCCGCGGGCCGCGAGTTTGAGACCCCTGCTTTAAAGAGACCCCAGTGCTCCGTGGGCCATGACCACCACCGTTGTCTCACGTATGCTCTCACCAGATAGTATTGCTGTCCATTCACAAACAGCATCAGCGCTTGTCACTCTGTATCCTCCTTCACTCCTTTGCAATTACCATAAGATGCAATAGACCGGCCCTTGTAAAAACTAAAAACACGCTCCCATAGTGCATGTAAAAGTTTTTATAACACTTGTAAAAACAAAATTTGCACTCACATTTCCATCAGCATAAAAGGCATATATATATGTATAAAAATCCAGCATCCCAGCTGAGCTGTACTGGGGACAGCCGTGACGCTCAGCTGTACCCTCGGAAGGCACAGAGAGCGATTGGCTCTCATAGGCTGATGTCTATGAGAGCCGATCAGCCGATTGCTGGGATTGGCTGCCGGGGGGAGGGAGGGAGCGTTACAAAATAAATAAAAAAATATGTACCGTATTTTTACTACAAAAATAATAAATAAAAACAAACAAACATAACAACAGTGATCAGAGCCCACCAACAGAAAGCTCTGTTGGTGGGCAGAAGGGGGGGGGGGATTCATTTGTGTGCTGATACGTACGGCCCTGTAGCAAGCTCTTAAAGCTGCAGTGGCCTAAATTGTAAAAATAGCCTGGTCACTAGAAGGTTGTAAGCCTACAGTCCTCAAGTGGTTAAAGGATACCCGAAGTGACATGTGACATGATGAGATAGACATGTGTATGTACAGTGCCTAGCACACACATAACTAGGCTGTGTTCCTTTTTTTCTTTCTCTGCGTGAAAGAGTTAAATATCAGGTATGTAAGTGGCTGACTCAGTCCTGACTCAGACAGGAAGTGACTACAGTGTGACCCTCACTGATAACAAATTCCCCTTTTTATCGCTTTCTTGCTCTCAGAAGCCATTTTCTGCTAGGAAAGGGGTTTATAGTTGGAATTTCTTATCAGTGAGGGTCACACTGTAGTCACTTCCTGTCTGAGTCAGGACTGAGTCAGCCACTTACATACCTGATATTTAACTCTTTCAGGCAGAGAAATAAAAAAAAGAACACAGCATAGTTATTTGTGTGCTAGGCACTGTACATACCCATGTCTATCTCATTATGTCACATTTCAGTTCGGGTATCCTTTAACAAAGCCAAGCTATTTACTGCAGTAAATAGCCGGGCGTTTTTTTCTCAGAGGAGAGAGAGGAGGTGGGGCCAGACGCAGGAAGTGGAGTGATGCGGGTTCTTCGGGACGGCTTCGTGGAATGATACTCCGCAGGTAAATATAACTTTTCTTTACAGCAGCACTGAAGGATTTTTAATTTTTGGATGGAGATCCTTAGAGTTTCTCTTTCGGGTTTACACTCAGTCTAGGATCAGGGTTGCCCGAGGATACAGATAATGTCACATAAGTCATACGCTGTCAGATCTTCAGCTAATGCGGCGGATGAATGATACTTCCTGACTAAAATGCAGCCTCCGCTTCAATCAGATTTCAGCCAAATTATGATTGAAATGGCTGCTGTGCATCGATTCAAGGCTTTCTACTGCTCCAAGCAGCCACTTGTATACCTGATATTTTACTCTTTCAGGCAGAGAAAGAGAAAAAGGAGCACAGTATAGTTATTTGTGTGCTAGGCACGGTACAAACCCATGTCTATCTCATCATGTCACATGTCAGTTCGGGTATCCTTTAAAAACAATTAATGACAGGCCATATTGTGAACTTTTTCTGGCCCATACCTTCAGGGTAAATTTACATCACCCCACCGCAGCCTCATGAAAGTCTATGGGGGGTAGTTCACACTCCCCGCGTTGCGGTACGCTGCCCCCGAGAGTGCCCTATCTAACGCACGGACATACCTATGTTACCACGCGGCTCCTGTGGCAATCTGCGTCAGACCTGAAATTATGTACTGTAGGTCTATGGTAACGCGCATGTATTTAAAAAACCCACAGCAGTTTTCAGCCTCGCATATGCTTGGAAGCTTCTGCACACGTCATTGATTGCCCAACAGGAAGTGAGCGTCACTTCCTGTTTGGCCAGATGCCAGAAGGGGATTACCAAATTCTAACGCGGCAATCCCTGAAGGCCTGGTTTTGGCGGTGCAGCCCCTGCCCTGTGCTGCAGTGTAAAGCCGGCCTCAAGATCTTCGACTGAGAGTTTGGTGGTTTTTACTGTTCTGTCCTGTTGTAGGTTCGAATGGCCAAGGAAAACGACCCGTCGTGGAAGCCCACCTTCATCGTGAAGCCAGATGGTGGTTGTCAAGGAGATGGCATCTACCTTATTAAGGACCCCAGCGAGGTTCGAATCTTGGGTAGCATCCAGAACCGACCATCCGTGGTCCAGGAATACATTGGTAAACCTCTCCTGATAGACAAGTTGAAATTCGATATGCGACTCTACGTGGTTCTCAAGGCACTGGAGCCATTGGAGATCTACATTGCTAAAGAGGGCCTATCACGGTTCTGTACAGAGCCATACCAGGAACCAAACAATAAAAACCTTCATCATGTTTACATGCACCTGACCAACTACTCCCTCAACATTCACAGTGGAAATTTCGTACACTCGGAGAGCGTCCACACTGGCAGCAAGAGGACTTTCTCCAGCGTCCTTTACCGACTTTCCGCTAAAGGGGTGGATGTCAAGAAAGTCTGGTCTGACATAGTCTCTCTGGTTATCAAGACCATCATCGCTCTGGTTCCAGAGCTTAAAGTCTATTACCAGGCAGATATACCACCAGGAAAACCAGGACCTACATGCTTCCAGGTAAGTGAGGGTTGGGGTGGAAGTCTATCAGTTCAACTCCAAACCTCTTTATATGTGCAATGTGAAGGTAGGGAGGCTAGAGGGGTTATGGTTCAGTGTCAGGTGTTTACTTTTGGTGGATGTTAGGTGTAAGGAAGGATTTTACATTGGGTTTGAGGTTAGGGTTAAGCGCCAGGAAAGTGTTTACGCTATGGTAAGGTTAGAGTTAGGCATCAAGAAGGGGTTTAAATTGGGGTTTGTTAGTTAGATTTCAGGAAAGGGTTTACTTTGGGGGGGGGGGGAGGTTAGTCAAGAATGGCTTACATTGGGAGTTGGTTTGAGTTAGGTGTCAGAAAGAGGATTGCATTTAGGGCAGGTTAGGATTCAGCATCATGGAGGGCTTTTAAATTGGGGAGGTTTGGGTTAGGCATCATGGAGGGCTTTTAAATTCGGGAGGTTAGGTTTAGGCATTATGGAGGGCTTTTAAATTGGGGAGGTTAGGGTTAGGCATCATGGAGGGCTTTTAAATTGGGGAGGTTAGGGTTAGGCATCATGGAGGGCTTTTAAATTGGGGAGGTTAGGGTTAGGCATCATGGAGGACTTTTAAATTGGGGAGGTTAGGGTTAGGCATCATGGAGGGCTTTTAAATTGGGGAGGTTAGGGTTAGGCATCATGGAGGTCTTTTACATTGGGGAGGTTAGGGTTAGGCATCATGGAGGGCTTTTAAATTGGGGAGGTTAGGGTTAGGCATCATGGAGGGCTTTTAAATTGGGGAGGTTAGGGTTAGGCATCATGGAGGGCTTTTAAATTGGGGAGGTTAGGGTTAAGCACCATGGAATACTTTTACATTGGGGAGGTTAGGCACCATGGGAGACTTTTACATTGGGGAGGTTAGTGTGAGAAAACGCGGAAAAGCCGCCGCATATGCCAAGAGCAAGGCGGCTGACTCCGCGTCCAAAGCGGCGGTTTGCACGCATAGACCCGCGTCTGGTAGTATGGTGGAATGCGGAAAAGCCGCCGCATGTCCTGACAGCAAAGCGGCTGTTTCCATGTCCAACGCGGCGGTTTGCATGCAGCAGCATGCGCTTGGTGTGGCTGGGTCTGTTAGTGCACATAGGCAGATGGAGAGCTACGCGCGCGCGGGCCTAAACTCAGGACCTTTATACCAGCAGGGTAAGTGTCAGCTGATCAGGAAGATCAGCTGATTCCTGCAGGACTCATGATTGGCTGAATGGCTCGGGCGGGGCGGCAGAGTCCAGCAACTATATATTCTGCTGCTTGTCAGTTGCTGGTTGTCTGCCATTGCTGACACTTGCGTAAAGGCACTCAGACCTTAGCTAGACCCGACAGTGTGCCAGAACCGGCTGGAGCTGGGAATCCACACTGAGTCAGATTCTTGATAGCTTAAAGTACTAATTGAATTGTATTATTTGTTAGACCAGTTCCAGGGTGTTGAGATCAAGGCCCTCACACCCCAGACTAGGAATACTGTGTATCTTCTGTGTATTCTCTAGCATAGTTCCAGGGTGTTGAGATCAGGGCCCTCACATCCAAGACTAGGGAACTGTATTATCATTTATGTTATACTCCAGACTAGTTCCAGGGTGTTCTGAATACGGAACTCACACCCAAGACTAGGGAATTGTATTATCATTTATGTTATGCTCCAGACTAGTTCCAGGATGTTGTGACTACGGACCTCACACCCCAATAGTATTGCTATTACTGTGTTACGTTAGCCCAGTTCAGGGCAAAACCTTACATATTAGCAGCAGGGCTTCCTGCTACCCAGTCTCGGTCCCTCGCCCAGGGGTCCACAGGCTACAGGAATATCACCCACTGTCAGGGGTGAATTCCTCAGGAGTCAGGCCTCCAGCTCCTCTGGTGGTCTTCACTCAGAGTCGTTACTGTTGCACCAAACACTTACACTCTCTCAGGTGTCTAGAGGTTAGACATATCTGATTATTGACGATTCCGCAGATCCTCAATAATCTGGTATATCTCTATTCTTGGGGATACTGCGGATCGCCTAGGATCAGATTCTCTCTCTGGTTGCTGACACCAATCGTTACAGTTAGGGTTAGGCATCATGGGAGACTTTTACATTGGGGAGGTTAGGGTTAGGCATCATGGAAGACTTTTACATTGGGGAGGTTAGGGTTAGGCGCCATGGAAGACTTTTACATTGGGGAGGTTAGGGTTAGGTATCATGGAAGACTTTTACATTGGGGAGGTTAGGGTTAGGCATCATGGAAGACTTTTACATTGGGGAGGTTAGGGTTAGGCATCATGGAAGACTTTTACATTGGGGAGGTTAGGGTTAGGCACCATGGAAGACTTTTACATTGGGGAGGTTAGGGTTAGGCATCATGGAAGACTTTTACATTGGGGAGGTTAGGGTTAGGTATCATGGAAGACTTTTACATTGGGGAGGTTAGGGTTAGGCACCATGGAAGACTTTTACATTGGGGAGGTTAGGGTTAGGCACCATGGAAGACTTATACATTGGGGAGGTTAGGGTTAGGCACCATGGAAGACTTATACATTGGGGAGGTTAGGGTTAGGCACCATGGAAGACTTATACATTGGGGAGGTTAGGGTTAGGTATCATGGAAGACTTTTACATAGGGGAGGTTAGGGTTAGGCATCATGGAAGACTTTTACATCGGGGAGGTTAGGGTTAGGCACCATGGGAGACTTTTACATTGGGGAGGTTAGGGTTAGGCACCATGGAAGACTTTTACATTGGGAAGGTTAGGGTTAGGCACCATGGAAGACTTTTACATTGGGGAGGTTAGGGTTAGGCACCATGGAAGACTTATACATTGGGGAGGTTAGGGTTAGGCACCATGGAAGACTTATACATTGGGGAGGTTAGGGTTAGGTATCATGGAAGACTTTTACATAGGGGAGGTTAGGGTTAGGCACCATGGAAGACTTTTACATCGGGGAGGTTAGGGTTAGGCACCATGGGAGACTTTTACATTGGGAAGGTTAGGGTTAGGCACCATGGAAGACTTTTACATTGGGAAGGTTAGGGTTAGGCACCATGAAAGACTTTTACATTGGGGAGGTTAGGGTTAGGCACCATGGGAGACTTTTACATTGGGGAGGTTAGGGTTAGGTATCATGGAAGACTTTTACATTGGGGAGGTTAGGGTTAGGCATCATGGAAAACTTTTACATTGGGGAGGTTAGGGTTAGGCATCATGGAAGACTTTGTTACATCGGGGAGGTTAGGGTTAGGCACCATGGGAGACTTTTATATTGGGGAGGTTAGGGTTAGGCATCATGGAAGCCTTTTACATTGGGGAGGTTAGGCATCATGGACGACGTTTACATTGGGGAAAAGTATTGTGATTGATGGATAGCGAGTCTATCTTAGTGTGTAGCATTGTGATTGGTGTATAGAAAGTCTATCTGAGTGTCTAGCTTCATGATTGGATGATAGCGTGTCTATCTGAGTGTGTGTAGCATCGTGATTGGATGATAGTGAATCTGAGTGTGTGCAGCATTATGATTGGATGATAGTGAGTCTGAGTGTGTGCAGCATTATGATTGGATGATAGTGAGTCTGAGTGTGTGTAGCATCGTGATTGGATGATAGCGAGTCTATCTGAGTGTGTAGCATCGTGATTGGATGATAGCGAGTCTATCTGAGTGTGTAGCATCGTGATTGGATGATAGCGAGTCTATCTGAGTGTGTAGCATCGTGATTGGATGATAGCGAGTCTATCTGAGTGTGTAGCATCGTGATTGGATGATAGCGAGTCTATCTGAGTGTGTAGCATCGTGATTGGATGATAGCGAGTCTATCTGAGTGTGTAGCATCGTGATTGGAAGATAGCGAGTCTATCTGAGTGTGTAGCATCGTGATTGGACGATAGCGAGTCTATCTGAGTGTGTAGCATCGTGATTGGACGATAGCGAGTCTATCTGAGTGTGTAGCATCGTGATTGGACGATAGCGAGTCTATCTGAGTGTGTAGCATCGTGATTGGACGATAGCGAGTCTATCTGAGTGTGTAGCATCGTGATTGGACGATAGCGAGTCTATCTGAGTGTGTAGCATCGTGATTGGACGATAGCGAGTCTATCTGAGTGTGTAGCATCGTGATTGGACGATAGCGAGTCTATCTGAGTGTGTAGCATCGTGATTGGACGATAGCGAGTCTATCTGAGTGTGTAGCATCGTGATTGGACGATAGCGAGTCTATCTGAGTGTGTAGCATCGTGATTGGACGATAGCGAGTCTATCTGAGTGTGTAGCATCGTGATTGGACAATAGTGAGTCTATCTGAGTGTGTAGCATCGTGATTGGACGATAGCGAGTCTATCTGAGTGTGTAGCATCGTGATTGGATGATAGCGAGTCTATCTGAGTGTGTAGCATCGTGATTGGACGATAGCGAGTCTATCTGAGTGTGTAGCATCGTGATTGGACGATAGCGAGTCTATCTGAGTGTGTAGCATCGTGATTGGACGATAGTGAGTCTATCTGAGTGTGTAGCATCGTGATTGGACAATAGTGAGTCTATCTGCAGATTACATGCTGTTCACTGCCTCTCCCTCAGATTTTAGGATTTGACATCCTTCTGCTGCGGAACCTGAAGCCAGTTCTGCTTGAGGTGAATGCCAACCCCAGCATGAAGATTGAGCATGAGCAAGAGGTAAGCTGTGACAGTTACTGTAACCATGACTACATTGGGGGATCACTTCCTAACTGAACATGTTGCTGTAACCATGACAACAAACTGGGGAGGGTGTTACTTCTTTTTGAGGGTATTACTGCAACCATAACAACAAGAGTTAAGGGGCCCATACACCTAACGATTTTCCTGCCGATATACAGCCGATTCGATCACAGTGATCAAATCGGCTGTGAAATCGCCGCGCACACCGCTGACAGAACGATCGATTTCCGTCCGAAATCAATCGTTCCCGTTGATCCGTCTGTGCGGAAGATTTTTCTCGATAGCCGGCGGGTCGGGAGTGCGTCGATAGCGGCGTTCGAATGCCCGGCGACCGACGCAATACAGCGGGTATACATTACCTGTTCCGGCCGGCGCGAGTCACCGCTGTCTTCTTTCCGCGCTGGGTTCCAGACCGGCTGCAGCTACACAGAACTTCCTGTCCCGGCAGGAAGTTTAAACAGTAGAACGCCCTCTACTGTTTAAACTTCCCCTGGACAGGAAGTTCAGTAGCTGCAGGAACGGTCTGGAGCCGGAGCGGAGAAGAAGACAGCGGGGCCCAGGGGACTCACGCCGGCTTGAACAGGTAATATATGCGGAGGGGGGTCGGTAGCTCCACAGATCGTGATCGGTTTCATGCTGAAATCGATTCACAATCTGTTTGCAGTAAAGGCAGCCATACGATCCCTCTCTGATCAGATTCCATCAGAGAGGGATCTATCTGTTGGTCGAATCTGATGGCAAATCGACCAGTGTATGGCTACCTTAAGGAGAATGTAGCTGAATAAGAATGTTACTGTAACCATGACAACATACTGGGTATAGTGTTACTTGTTGTCTGAAACTACTCCTGTAACCATGACAACAAACTAGGATAGGGGTCACTTTTTGACTGTGAGTGTTACCATAACTATGACGACATACATTGGTGGTAGCATCCTGACTGCTAAAACAAAAGTTTTAGCTTTGTTCACCAGTTTCAAAGACTCTCCATATATTACTACTGTCTTTCAGATGCTAAATTAGGTTTTACCAAACAATAGTCAGCTATGTATCAGAGAGTAGAAGCTGCCCTCTTAAAACAGAAATAATTTGTGATAAATCAGCTTTAGGTGGACCTGAACTCTTGCACAGGACAGAAGGAAAACACGGAGAAATACACCCTGTATGTATTTAGAGAGTTTATCCTGTCTACTTCCCCTTCATCAGTGACTAATCACAACTGTAACTTGATCTCTCAGCTGTGTCAGCTGGCTGCCTTGGTATACCAGCTAATTTATAACCACAGGATGTTAACAATATGTCTGCTTCCATAAAAGCAGGAAGTAGACACACTGCAAATTTGTATCAGATGTAACAAAGAAATGTTTTTCCTTAAGGCTACTTGCACACCAAGACGTTGCGTTAGGTGCTACGTTAAGGTCGCATAACGTGCACCTAATGCAACGTATGGTAGTGCGGGAGAGGACGGTAGAGTGAGCCGCGTTAGGCGGCTCTATCCCTATAAGCCCTCCCAGAGTGGCGCTGATTGGCCGGCGGGACCACGTGATGCGGAGCGAGACACTCCGCATCACGTGGTCCCGCCGGCCAATCAGCTGCCGCCAGTGCAGTGCATATTAAGTAGCCATGTGCGCGGCTACTGTAGCTGGCTCTCCCCGCCTCCTCTCCGCCCCCCACTGAGCATGTGCAAACAGTCTAACGCGGCTATAGCCGCTCTAACGCCGTAGCATGCTGCACTTTCGGCAGAACGTGCAGCGTTACATGTAACGCAACCTGGGCTGTGTGAACAGCCCACTTGTGTTACATTGCTGTGCGTTGGGGGAGCGTTACAGGCGCACTAACGTGCGCCTGTAATGTCTTAGTGTGTAAGCAGCCTAAACGTTATTCTGCTGTTGGTTATCTTTTAGAGCAGGGCGGAAGTTTTGAGTTCAGGTCCGCTGTTTTCCCATGATGCATCACTCGTGAATATGCAGATAGCATCTCTATACCCCTGAAAATCAGGCTGACACCCAGAACCGCTGACTCATCGCAAGCCTATAGTTTATACATGTTACAGAGCTACACCAACCCAATATGCAGAGAGTCTGTTTCGGACTTTCTGGTTCTCATCAGTGCATGGCGGGGATTGATATGGCTCTATGGGACAGGGCTTGGACCAGTGCTTCAGACAGCTCATAGTGGCGCAGAACCGTTAGGAAAGTATGAGGGGTTAAAAGAGACCGAAAGGCCCTCCTACTAAAAAGCAATAAATGAATAAAAATGTGCCTCTCATTGATCATCCCTAAGGCCTTGTTCACATCTAAAATTGCAATCGCTGACGACAGCGACAAGCGATTTTTTTTTTTTTAGCGCCTCCCAGCGCTTACCAGCGTGCTACGATTTTTTGTAAAAGCGCTTTTCTACGTGATTTTGCAGAGAGATTTGTTTTTTTATTTCCTGACACAAGCCAGGAAGTGAAATCTTTCACCCGGAAATGAATAAATACAATGTATTTATTCTTAAAAGCGCTGGGGAAATCGCCATACACAGCGCTTTTTCAAGCGTTTTGCGATTTCCCTATTAGGGCTGCTCAAATCCGAATATAAGCTATACGCTCGCTATACACCAGCGGTTCTGGATGTGAGCCTGGCGTTCAGGGATATAAAGAGATTATTTGCATATTCAGGAGTGATGCTTCATGGGAAATCACAGTTGCTCACTTAAAGGATACCCGAAGTGACATGTGACATGATGAGATAGACATGGGTATGTATAGTGCCTAGCACACAAATAACTAGGCGGTGTTCCTTTTTTCTTTCTCTGCCTGAAAGAGTTAAATATCAGGTATGTAAGTGGCTGGCTCAGTCCTGACTCAGACAGGAAGTGACTGCAGTGTGACCCTCACTGATAAGAAATTCCCCCTTTTATCTATTGCTCTAAGAAGCCATCTTCTTCTAGGAAAATGTTTTATAGTTGGAATTTATTATCAGTGAGGGTCACACTGTAGTCACTTCCTGTCTGAGTCAGGACTGAGTCAGCCACTTACATACCTGATATGTAACTCTTTCAGACAGAGAAAGAAAAAAAGGAACACAGCCTAGTTATTTGTGTGCTAGGCACTGTACATACCCATGTCTATCTTATCATGTCACATATCACCTCGGGTATCTTTTAATCCTGAATCATCGCCAATAACTTATTTTTCTTCACCTTTTTCTTCTAGCTTCAAAATCATATTAAGCATTGCTTTTTTGTAAGGCTTTTTGGCCTTATACTTGCCTAGTGGTTCTGGGTCACCAGAAGGTGTCTGGGTATTCTGTCTATCAGAAGGATTGCAGTGTGGGGAAATATCTGCCCTTCTACATGTGCAGACTTCAGGGAGAGCCAGAAAGCCAGCTACAAAAGTAAAGTTACCCATACATTAGACGATTTATGGGCAGATCGACCAAGAGACAGATCTCTCTCTGATCGAATCTGGTCTGCCAGCTGTCCATACACCGCAGGGTGATTCCTGATCGAATTCAGCATGAAATCACTTGGGAATCGGCTTTGTGACGCGGCATCCGGCGCTTTGCCGTCACACAGGTGTATACGCTGGCAGCCACGTGGGGCGCGTGTATGCGGATTATAGGCGGAGCCTCCGAACCAGCGTCGGACGCTGACAGGTAAAGTATACTGCACTGGGTGCCGGGGGTACATTTGACATTGGGGGGGGGGGAGGGGGCAGCGGCGTGGGTTCCGTTTGTCGCTCATCCCGATATTGCTCCCTATTACCGCCGTGCACAGGATCGACCACGACAGCCCGACTTGTTACAGCATATCCGATCGATACAGGGCATACTCGTGGCAGCACCAATTTTCATTAGATTTCAATTATAATTATCGAATTGGATGGTTGATCGGCCGCCAAGTCGAGAGATGTCATCAGGGAAATTGTAATAAAATAAGTGGTACTTACCGGGGCTTCCTCCAGCCCCAAGCTCCCAGCATGTCCCTCGCCGCAGCTCTCCCTTCAGCCGTTCGCAGCAGCTCCGTCCCGGTCCCCGTCGATGACGTCAGGGCGACCTGGAGGTCGCTCTGTACTGCGCCTGCGCGAGCGGAATCACTGCCACATGGGCCGGAGCGGACTATGCAGGCCTGGAGGTCGCCCTGACGTCATCGCCGGGACCGGGACAGACCTGCAGCGAACAGCTGTGGGGAGAGCTGCAGCGAGGGACATGCTGGGAGCTCGGGGCTGGAGGAAGCCCCCGGTAAATGCCACTTATTTTATTACATTTTCCGATTACTCCTTTAAGGGATAAAGATTGTGCCTTTAAACTGATCTCTGTTGCTACGGACATACAGGAGAGTTTTTTTACATTTAGTAAAGGTGGCCACTAACGGTCCAATTTCTAGCCAAAAATCGTTCGAGCGATCAGAAATTCGGATCGGATTGGTTGTAAATAATCTCTGTTGATGGGCACAAATGATTACGAACGATTATAAAAAAAAACAATCGTCCGATTGAATTTTTGTCTAAACCAAAATTTGGATTTTCTTGTTGGTTGAGATAAATAGGAAGCAAAGATTGGTTCATTGATGGTGTAGTGAACGATTTCACTTCCAATCAGAATTTCTGATCACTCAAACGATTTTTCGATAGAAATTGGAACATTTGTGGCCACCTTTAGAGAGAGCCAGTGTCATCGGAAACTATGATATAATAACGTTACTTTATAAGAAGCTGTGCTGTCACATGAGATGGGATCCCCCGACGGGGGGGGGGGGTGTTTGTTGTGGTTTTGTTTTGCCGGGGGGACCCCGGTAATGTACCGGCTGGAACCTCTTTATAATTCTGATGTTTGTTTGCATTAATTTGTGTCTGGCAGTGGTTTCTGAGGTGGAATCGTTTAGATATTGCAGAGTGTTGTCATTACAGCTGTAATATTAATAAGCGGGATTTATCGTGAAATGGCTTGCGGGCTCTGTGTAACTAACACAGCAAACAGCCACTGCGACGCTAATAAATTGTGTCTAATTAGGTATGCTAATGCGCTGTGTGATGACACAATATGGTGCAACAATGTGTCTCCCTTCCGCTCCGCAGCTTCTTCCCGGTGTCTTCCAGAACGTGCCGAGCCCCGTGGACGAGGAGGTGAAGATCGCCGTGATCCGGGACACGCTGCGTCTGGTGGACCCGCTGCGCAGGAGGCGGAGCCAGTGAGTGTCAACAAACATCACACCTAGGCTTCAATTCATAAAGCAATAAACAGCTGATGTTACCAAACCTTAAAGGACAACTGAAGTGAGAGGCATATGGAGGCTGCCATATTTATTTCCTTATAATCAATACCAGTTTCCTAGCTGCCCGGCTGATCCTCTGCCTCTAATTCTTTTAGCCACAGCCCCTGAACAAGCATACAGCAGATCAGGTGTTTCTGACATTATTGTCAGAACTGACAAGATTAGCTGCATGCTTGTTTCTGATGTGATTCCAACACTACTGCAGCCAAATAGATCAGCAGGGCTTCCAGGCAACTGGTATTGTTTAAAAAGAAATAAATATGGCAGCCTCCATAGTCTTCTGGCTACAGTTGTCCTTTAAAGGTGGCCACACACCATACAATTTTTTAAATAGCTGTTTAATTCAAGAATTGCAATACATTTTTCTGACTGTAGCATTTCAAAAATCTGACCAATGTACCACACACATATGTTCAATTGTCCCCCAATTATGATAAGAGCGATTGGAAACTCTGAGAAAATTGCTAGGGTGTGTATATTAATAAATTGTCAATCTAAAACACACCATACAATCTTTAGAAAAATTGAAAAAAATTTCCAGCATTCCGGATCGATAGAAATAAAAAAAAAAAATTGGGAAATCTGATCGGATTTTTTAGTTGAATGAAAATTTTTTTTCGGGAGATCTGATCGTTTTTATCGAATTGCCGTAAAATCGGATCATTTTATTGTATCGTGTGTGACCACCTTTCAGGTGGCCACTAACAATCCAATTTCTAACGAAAAATCATTTCAGCGATCAGATAATTCAGATCAGAAGTGAAATATCGTAATACATCGTTCACTACACCACCAACAAACCAGGCTTTGCTTCCTATCTTTCACAACCACCAAGAAAGTACAAATTTTGGTCCAACGAAAATCAAATTGAACAACTGTTTTCATAATCGTTCGTCATCGATTGTAACCATCAACAAATTATTTACAACCAATCACATCTGATCGGAATTATCTGATTGCTCAAACAAGTTTTTGCTAGAAATTGGACCGGTAGTGGCCACCTTTAGTAAAATATAAATTCATAAAGGCTGCTACTGCATGGCGAGCTGAAATTACCGAGCAGGGAGGTAAATTACCGACTTGTGCAGTAAATACCTCTACAGATGTCAGTAAATGTCAATTCACAAAGATTAGAGCATGCGGTAAAGCCAAGAGAGATTGTTCGGTAAGTTCTGGTCTGTCGGAAACTACTGTAGTTGTCAGGATGCCATAACACATGACAGACTAAAGTAGAGAGCCCCCTCCTGCTACTCCCTCTATTGGTGCCAATATGCTCTCGGGTTGGACAAGTTTATCTTGTCCTAGATTTTCTGCTAGTAACGTTTTATAATTATAATTTCTTGAGAGTGATGGTCACACTCTAGTCTGACCCAGAAACTGCCACTAGCATACCTGATATTTAACTCTTTCATGCAGATAAAGAAAAAAAGGAACACAGCCTAGTTATCTGTGTGCCTGGCACTATACATGCCCATGTCTCTCTCATCATGTCACATGTCACCTCAGGTATCCTTTAAGCAAAGGCATTGCAGAAGTTTGAAAATTGTCTTGGTCCTTAAAGGAATACTTAGTGTACCCGAGACGACATGTGACATGATAAGATAAACATGTGTATGTACAGTACTAAACATATTAATAACCAGGCTGTTTTACTTGTTTTATTTTGCTGCCTGAAAGAGTTAATTTTTAAGGATGGAAGTGACAGCTTCTGTCTTGTCAGTAGCTTGTCAGGAATATAGTAAACATCACTAATAAGCAAATTACAGCCATAGAGTTGACTCCCACAAAGCTGGCCAGTCGCCGCCAGCCGGCTGCTACTGCGCATGCACGGCCTTTGATCGCTCTCTCATGGCCGGGAGGGTTCTGCGCATGCACAGTAGCAATTTCTGTGTACTGCACTTGCGCAAAATGCTCCCGGCCATAGGAGCGCGATAAGGGTGCACGCAGCATGTGCAGTGGCCGCCGGCTGGCAACGACTGGCCAACTTTGCGGGGGTTACCTCTGCTGGCTGGAGGATACCAGGAGGACATTGTGGGCACAATATTAGTCCAGGGGGACTAGTATTGTGCCCACAATGTCCTTTTTTCAGCCTTAAAGAGGAACTGTCACAAAAATCTTAACATTTAAAACACATACAAATAAGAAGTACATTTCTCCCAGAGTAAAATGAGCCATAAATTACTTTTCTCCTATGTTGCTCTCACTTACAGTAAGTAGTAGAAATGTGACATTAGGTTTTGGACTAGCCCATCTTCTCATGGGGGGGTTCTCAGGGTTTTCTTTATTTTTAAAAGCACTTAGTGAATGGCAGTTGCTCTGTCCAACTGCCACAATAGTGTGCAGCACGGAGGCTGGTCAGCATCTTTGTATTAATCTCTTTCAGGAAGAGTCTTTATAAAGAACCAGTAGACCCAAGCCCTTCCAAAACGGGCTCTAGGTCTGTTTTTTTTTTAACTGTGCGCATGCACGCACGTCCACCTCTTGTGCGCACCCGCCCTCCCCCATCCTCCAGTCCCAACTGTTATCCAAGTCCGTGCTGCACACATGCGCAGTAGCAAAAAGCATGGACCCAGCTACACAGAGACAGCAGTACGCAGGGACACAGGGGTTTTAATATAGAGGCTAAAGGCCATGCTGAGAATCCCCCATAAAGAGATGGACTAGCCCAAAATCTGTCGGTAATGTCAGATTTCTACTGCCTACTGTAAGTGAAAGCAACATATGGCTCATTTCACTCTGGAAGAAATGTACTTCTTATTTGTATGTGTTTTAAATTTTAAGATTTTCGCAACAGTTCCTCTTTAAGTATTCCTTTACGAGTTTAAGGTGTCCGTGTGTGTCATTGTCCTAGACCCTCAGATGTCACTGTGTCATTGGTGGGGGACCCCGAGGCGCCAGCGTCTTATTGCCGTGACATCCCGCGGTGTTGGTGTGCCGTGGTCGGTCCTCCTGGCTCTCTCTCATTTCTGTTTATTGAAAACTTCTGCTGGTTTTGAATTTGACGTTAAACTTTATGAAGCGTTATAAAGCGATATGGAGATTATGGGAAGCTGCACGTATTCTGGAAGAGTAAGTAAGATTTAGCGGGGTTTAGCATAATGAAGTCTCGCAGTGAGATGAAGTTTGCTGGTAGCGGGAGCCGTGGGTGGGAGTCGCCGTTCGCTCTCCTGTGAAGGATTCTTCTGCCAGTTTGTCACAACACCCGGATAAGCGGTTTCCTGTTTCGCTCAGCTGGCAGGTTGTCATGGTAACAGATAAGCTGGGGTTAAGGCAGGACGTACCCAGAGGGCGCTGAGGGACGTGAAGATGTTTGGTGAAGTTTTAGGTAATACGATTATACCAGCTGAAGGGAGAAGCCCCTTCATAGCACTGCCAATGCTGAACTCGTCAGGATAATCTGTATTTCAGGAATGTTATTACAGATTCCATCTTGCAGAAGAAAGGTTGCATATTTCTAGGTTTGCAGTCTGCTTATCCAGAAGAAAGACTATTGCATATTTAAAGGTTAGCAGTATGTCTGTGACTATATATTGCTAGGTTGCCAGGTTAGCAGTCTGTGGAACCAGAAGAAAAATAAGCAGTCTGTGTATCCAGAGGAAATACTACATATAGTTAGGCTTGTAGTCTGTGTATCCAGAGGAAATACAACATAGTTAGGCTTGCAGTCTGTGTATCCAGAGGAAATACTACATATAGCTAGGCTTGCAGTCTGTGTTTCCAGATGAAATACTACATATAGTTAGGCTTGCAGTCTGTGTATCCAGAGGAAATACAACATAGTTAGGCTTGCAGTCTGTGTATCCAGAGGAAATACTACATATAGCTAGGCTTGCAGTCTGTGTTTCCAGATGAAATACTACATATAGTTAGGCTTGTAGTCTGTGTATCCAGAGGAAATACTACATATAGTTAGGCCTGTAGTCTGTGTATCCAGAGGAAATACTACATATAGCTAGGCTTGCAGTCTGTGTATCCAGAGGAAATACAACATAGTTAGGCTTGCAGTCTGTGTATCCAGAGGAAATACTACATATAGATAGGCTTGCAGTCTGTGTATCCAGAGAAAATACTATATAGCTAGGCTTGCAGTCTGTGTATCCAGAGGACATGCTACATATAGCTAGGCTTGCAGTCTGTGTATCCAGAGGAAATACTACATATAGCTAGGCTTGCAGTCTGTGTATCCAGAGGAAATACTACATATAGCTAGGCTTGCAGTCTGTGTATCCAGAGGAAATACTACATAGTTAGGCTTGCAGTCTGTGTTTCCAGATGAAATACAACATAGTTAGGCTTGCAGTCTGTGTATCCAGAGGAAATACTACATATAGCTAGGCTTGCAGTCTGTGTATCCAGAGGAAATACTACATATAGTTAGGCTTGCAGTCTGTGTATCCGGAGGAAATACTACATATAGATAGGCTTGCAGTCTGTGTATCCAGAGAAAATACTATGTAGCTAGGCTTGCAGTCTGTGTATCCAGAGGACATGCTACATATAGCTAGGCTTGCTGTCTGTGTATCCGGAGGAAATACTACATTTAGTTAGGCTTGCAGTCTGTGTTTCCAGATGAAATACAACATAGTTAGGCTTGCAGTCTGTGTATCCAGAGGAAATACTACATATAGCTAGGCTTGCAGTCTGTGTATCCAGAGGAAATACTACATATAGTTAGGCTTGCAGTCTGTGTATCCGGAGGAAATACTACATATAGATAGGCTTGCAGTCTGTGTATCCAGAGAAAATACTATGTAGCTAGGCTTGCAGTCTGTGTATCCAGAGGACATGCTACATATAGCTAGGCTTGCTGTCTGTGTATCCGGAGGAAATACTACATTTAGTTAGGCTTGCAGTCTGTGTATCCAGAGGAAATACTACATATAGCTAGGCTTGCTGTCTGTGTATCCGGAGGAAATACTACATTTAGTTAGGCTTGCAGTCTGTGTATCCGGAGGAAATACTACATATAGATAGGCTTGCAGTCTGTGTATCCAGAGAAAATACTATATAGCTAGGCTTGCAGTCTGTGTATCCAGAGGAAATACTACATATAGTTAGGCTTGTAGTCTGTGTATCCAGAGGAAATACAACATAGTTAGGCTTGCAGTCTGTGTATCCAGAGGAAATACTACATATAGCTAGGCTTGCAGTCTGTGTATCCGGAGGAAATACTACATATAGATAGGCTTGCAGTCTGTGTATCCAGAGAAAATACTATATAGCTAGGCTTGCAGTCTGTGTATCCAGAGGACATGCTACATATAGCTAGGCTTGCAGTCTGTGTATCCGGAGGAAATACTACATTTAGCTAGGTTTGCATTATGTGTATCCAGAGGAAATACTACATATAGTTCGGCTTGCAGGCTGTGTATCAAGAGGACATGCTACATATAGCTAGGCTTGCAGTCTTTGTATTCAAAGGAAATACTACATATAGTTAGGCTTGTAGTCTGTGTATCCAGAGGAAATACTACATATAGTTAGGATTGCAGTCTGTGTATCCAGAGGAAATACTACATATAGTTAGGATTGCAGTCTGTGTATCCAGAGGAAATACTACATAGTTAGGCTTGTAGTCTGTGTATCCAGAGGAAATACTACATATAGTTAGGATTGCAGGCTGTGTATCCAGAGGAAATACTACATATATTTAGGCTTGCAGTCTGTGTATCCAGAGGAAATACTACATATAGTTAGGATTGCAGGCTGTGTATCCAGAGGACATGCTACATATAATTAGGCTTGCAGTCTGTGTATCCAGAGGAAATACTACATATAGTTCGGCTTGTAGTCTGTGTATCCAAAATCTACTAAACCTCAAGGGAAGCAGGAGCCGCCCTCTAGGTTAGCAGTTAGCTCTATAGATTAATACAATTTGCAACTACTCAAATGGGTTGGTTGCTGAAAGTAGTAAGAAACATAAACCACCTGTAGAGAAAGACCATCTCCAGTTGGCCAGCTGGAATGTTAGGACAAGAAGAGAAAAAGGAATAGGGTGGGATCATCTAGCAGTCCATTGCCAATAATGTAACAAATGCAGTATAATAGGACTCACCCATAAACTAGCTTAGACAATTACCTCATAAAAAGTAAGATCTGGGTTTGGAATATGAAGTTTTTAATGGCTTCTAAACTATTATTAAGTTATGTGCCATTAAAATATTTCTATTCTAAACTGATTTTTTATGAGGTAAGTGACTGAAAGTAACTCTTTTTCCACAGTTTTTGTACTATTCTAATTGTTTTAGACTCCTATTACTCTCCCATTGTGTATCCAGAAGAAAGACTACATTTTGCCAGGCTAACAGTATGCATATTAAGAAGAAAGACTCCAAATAGCTAGGCTAGCAGTCTGTATATCCAGAAGAAACCGTACATATTACTAGGCTAGCAGTCTGTGTACGCAGAAGTAGGACTCCATATTGATTAGCTGGCAGCCTGCGTATTCAGATGAAATGCTAGGCTAGCAGTCTGTGTATCCAGAAGATAGATTCCATATTGCTAGGCCAGCAGTTGGTGTATCCAGAAGAAAGACTCCACATTGCTAGGCTAGCAGTCTGTGTATCCAGAAGAGAGACTCCATATTGCTAGGCTAGCAGTGTGTGTATCCAGAAGAAAGACTCCATATTGCTAGGCCAGCAGTGTGTGTGTATCCAGAAGAAAGACTTCATATTGCTAGGCTAGCAGTGTGTGTATCCAGAAGAAAGACTCCATATTGCTAGGCTAGCAGTCTGTGTATCCAGAAGAGAGACTCCATATTGCTAGGCTAGCAGTCTGTGTATCCAGAAGAAAGACTTCATATTGCTAGGCTAGCAGTGTGTGTATCCAGAAGAAAGACTCCATATTGCTAGGCAGGCAGTTCCCATGCATGCAGAAGCAGGAAGCCCTCTATATTCAGGAGAAGTGCTACATTCTTCTGTATAATACGGTCCTGTCTCGGTAGCTGAAGTTGGGCATGCTGTAGATCAGAGAAGGTCTGTTTTGCGAAGTGTCCTTTCTCTAGCTGGAAATAAGCCGTTATTTGCGTGCTGCCCCGGCGCTGTGTCTGAGAAGCTCCTGATTACAGCAGCGTTCTCCTGAAGACGTCTGAACAGCCGCCGGCTGATTGTCGGCCGTCCCATCACCATGATCATCCTATTTTACTAAATGTCTTTATGCTGCTTCCTAATTATGGAGAGTTTGTTTATTTCTGTGTCCTCTACAAGAGTCCTCTGATTGTTTCCTGTCATCAGACACCCGCCATTCCTTCTCAGTACTGCTAATGAGGCTGCAGAGGATGGAGAGACTCTGCTTCAGGAAGTGCCAGACGGGGACAGAGAGTCCGCAGTACGGTGCTCTAGATATGAGATGGGTCTGGCCTGCAGAGCCATCAAATTCGGCCCCAGGTTGTTTCCGCAATATGCATATGTTTGGTTAGATCACCAGGAAAGCTGTATAGGGGAGGGAGGGAGGTGGTCACTAGATACCAGGGAACTATATATAGGGAAGGGAGGGGGGGCACTAGACACCAGGAAACTGTATAGGGGAGGGAGAGGGTCCATTAGACACCAGGGAACGGTATAGGCGAGAGAGGGAGGACCACTAGACACCAGGGAACTGTATAAAGGGGAGGGAAGATGGGCATTAGACACCAGGGAACTGTATAAGGGAGGGAGGTTGCCACTGGACATTGAGGTTGGTCAGCTTCAGTGTACAGTTTCAGCCCACTTTGTATTTGAGTTTGACATCCTTGCTTTAGGACAACGTGGGGATGAGTAAGGACGTCTCTCAGGACTTTATTGCTGTCTTTCTCTCTGTTAGACTTCCCTCACTTCCCCATCTGGCTGAAACCACAAAACCTGTAGAGGAATTCTCTCAAGTTTATTCACAGACAGCAGTAATAGCCAGAGGAGACCTAAGGTGTCAGTCTGTGTGTGAGTGGGGGAATCTCTGCTGTGTATAAGTACCACAGTCACTACCTGCAGTCTGCTGTTGTCCACTGGACAAGTTTGCTATGTTCTCAGACTTTTGTTGCCTGAGACATCTGTTGAGCTGCACTTCGCTTCCTTCTTCCTCGTGTAAGCTGCTGCCAAAAGCACTTCTCATTTCCACCTGCTTCCTCCTCTCTTGGATATAGTACACTTACCTGCTCTCCATTTACCTCCTCTCAGTAAAGTGTAGGGTGTCCAGTGGATGAAATCCAGGTGTTGAACTGCAGTAAACAGAAAGAAAAGGAGGAAACCAGAATACAAGCAGCCTCAATATGGTGTAGTATTTCTGGGTGTAGAGATACCATTAACTGGTTTGTGTTCCAAGCTTTTTACCCCTAACGCCCCTTTCACTCGTGCCTTGCAAATCTGCGCTGCAATACTCTGTCTTACCACAGGGTAATGCAACGGCAATGCAACGGGGCCCGAGTCGTCGAAAAGTCAACAAGGCGTTACCGTCAGACTTCCATGGTGGAAGAAGTAATGTAAGTCAATGGGCGACACAGGAATTTTAAACATGTTGGCGGCAAAGGTGCGGCATGCGTTGGTCGTCCTGGAGGTCCACTGAAGAGTAAGTTTTGCGTGTAGATAGTACGAGTCCTTCAGGAAGGCGTCTCTGTTTCCCTAGCCTATTTCATAGTTTCTTGGCTGGGGTCTTCTTATTGCACTTCTCTCTTTGGAGTACTTCTGATATCTGAGGGCTTAGGAGGTGGTACCTACAGTATATATGGGGAGCCTATCACTTGTGCATGCTAACTAGCCTGTCTTTACTGATAGGGAGGAGCCTCTGTGCTCTCACCGTCTGCCATCCTGGTGGCTTGAAGAAATACAGTCTACCAGTAAGTCTAAGTGGGATTACAGTACCCCTGAACTGGAGCAAAATCTATTACATGAAGCCCATGGTGGGCTAGATTGCAGTTTAAGAAGTATCCTGGCAGTGCTCGTTTCCGTCGGGGCCCCACCCATTCCCTGTCCTCTGTCTCTGTAGCTCCCGCACCTCCCAGAAATTCCTCGAATCTGTGCAGAGCTATTCTAAAGTGCACAGGCACGAGTTTTGAGCTGCACTCTTTTTTTTGTGCTTGCGCAGTTAGTAGTTTCTGGAGGAAGCACTGCCATTGGCTTCTGTCATTTTTTTGTAACCCCAGTTCAGGAAACCAGAGACGAGGTAACATAAAAGATTTATACATACCTTGGGATACCTCCAGCCCCATCTGCACAGATCCATCCCACATCGCCGTCCTCCGTCTTCTCTGTCTTCTGCACCAGGTCCCGTAAGTTTGGGCAGTCTGCGCAAGCACAGTACTATTCTCTGCAAGAGGGAGCGCACTGCGCTTGCTCAGACTGGCCGCGGCTGCCTAAACTTACGGGACCTGGTGCAGAAGACGGAGAAGACTGAGGACGACGGCATGGGAGCGATCCATGCACATGTGGCTGAAGGAAACCCCAGGTATGTATAAATCTTTTATACTGCCTTGTCTCTGGTACACTTTAAAGTGGTATTGTCAGCCATGAAATCTAATTCCTATTACCCACATTCCTATTACCCACTGCTCTGTGTTTATTATGTAGTCTACAACCTGACACTGCATTGCCAGCACTCCACTATAATCATGAATGTGTCTGCTGTAATGAATCTTAACTTAGTCAGCCTGGCTCTTTTCTCATACATTGTGTGGGAGAGGAAAGCTAAACATAGCCTTCTTCCCCTCCCACATCTCTGCTCCTTGCTGATTGGCTGAGGGCAGTTCAGTGTGATACGAGGCTGAAGGGAAATAGAAGATAAATCATCCCACCCCTCTGCAGAAGCTGCTTAAATCCAATCTATGTTCTGCTCACAAGTAGAGATGTAGTGAACGGTTCGCCGGCGAACGGTTCCAGGTGAACTTTGGGGGTTCGCGTTCGCCTGGACCAAGCGAACTTTTGCGGCAGTTCAATTCGCCCCATAATGCACTATGAGGGTCAACTTTGACCCTCTGCATCACAGTCAGCAGGCACATTGTAGCCATTAAGGCTACACTAAGCCCTGGAGCCCCATCCCCCCTTATATAAGGCAGGCTCGCTGACCATGACATTCACTCGTGTGCCTGCTAGAGACAGACTAGGGACAGCTGCTGCAGACTTGTTCTCCTAGGGAAAGATTAGTTAGGCTCTTGGCTTGTTCCTGGCTGATTGTTATTGCTAAAATAGCACCCATCAACAGCTCTTTTGAGAGCTCTAATGTTTTCCTGATGTGTTTTTTTCGTGTGTGTTGCTCACTGACATTATACAGCCCTATCTGTTGCAGCTGGACCTTGGTAATTGTTATTACTGTGCCAGCCAGGCCCTACCTACCTACCTATACTAGGGCACCTACCTATGCCTACCTACCTATACTGGGACTCCTACCTATGCCTATCTACCTATACTGGGACTCCTACCTATGCCTAGCTAACTACTGGGGCACCTACTTACCTATACAGGGACACCTACCTACCTACCTATACTAGGGGACCTACCTATGCCTACCTACCTATACTGGGTCTCCTACCTATGCCTAGCTAACTACTGAGGCACCTACCTATGCCTACCTACCTATACTGGGTCTCCTACCTATGCCTAGCTAACTACTGGGACACCTACCTATGCCTACCTACCTATACTGGGTCTCCTACCTATGCCTAGCTAACTATTGAGGCACCTACCTATGCCTACCTACCTATACTGGGACTCCTACCTATGCCTAGCTAACTACTGAGGCCCCTACCTATGCCTACCTACCTATACTGGGTCTCCTACCTATGCCTAGCTAACTACTGGGGCACCTACTTACCTATACGGGGACACCTACCTACCTACCTATACTAGGGGACCTACCTATGCCTACCTACCTATACTGGGTCTCTTACCTATGCCTAGCTAACTACTGAGGCACCTACCTATTCCTACCTACCTATACTGGGACTCCTACCTATGCCTAGCTAACTACTGAGGCACCTACCTATGCCTGCCTACCTATACTGGGACTCCTACCTATGCCTAGCTAACTACTGAGGCACCTACCTATGCCTACCTACCTATACTGGGACTCCTACCTATGCCTACCTACCTATACTGGGTCTCCTACCTATGCCTAGCTAACTACTGAGGCAGCTACCTAAGCCTACCTACCTATACTGGGTCTCCTACCTATGCCTAGCTAACTACTGAGGCACCTACCTATACTGGGACTCCTACCTATGACTACCTACCTATACTGGGACTCCTACCTATGCCTAGCTAACTACTGGGATACCTACCTATGCCTACCTACCTATACTGGGTCTCCTACCTATGCCTAGCTAACTACTGAGGCACCTACCTATGCCTACCTACCTATACTGGGACTCCTACCTATTCCTACCTACCTATACTGGGTCTCCTACCTATGCCTAGCTAACTACTGAGGCACCTACCTATGCCTACCTACCTATACCGGGACTCCTACCTATGCCTACCTACCTATACTGGGTCTCCTACCTATGCCTAGCTAACTACGGAGGCACCTACCTAAACCTACCTACCTACCTATACTGAGTCTCCTACCTATGCCTAGCTAACTACTGAGGCACCTACCAATGCCTACCTACCTATACTGGGACTCCTACCTATGCCTACCTACCTATACTGGGTCTCCTACCTATGCCTAGCTAACTACTGAGGCACCTACCTATGCCTACCTACCTATACTGGGGCACCTACCTATGCCTACCTATACTGGGACTTCTACCTATGCCTACCTACATACAAGAAGATAATAAGGTCGTTGCTTCATTGTGGACAGACCAAATTTGATCAGCTGGACAGTCACTGTTGTTCTATCATTGAGCTACCACAGCCCGGCGACTATATGGGCTGGAAAACTGCCACGGTCTGCACTCTGGCCATGTTGCGCATCAGTCCAGCACGGCCGTCACTATGCAAACAGCTGTTTGCGGTGCGTTACACAGTGAGTTTGGTGCGTCAGTGTGAAGCAGAACTCTAATTACACTCCCTGATTGATGTATACACATGCAAGATGTTTGAAAGCACGTTAGGCCTGCAATTTAGCATTCAATGTGATTTCTGCCCTTAAAACGCTGCTTTGCGTCAAATCCAGATTTTTCCTCGGGACTTTTGGCATGTATCCCACTCCGCCATGCCCCCCTCCAGGTGTTAGACCCCCTGAAACATCTTTTCCATCACTTTTGTGGCCAGCATAATTTTTTCTATTTTTCAAAGTTCGCATCCCCATTGAAGTCTATTGCGGTTTGCAAACTTTTCCGCGAACCAAACCTTCCGCGAAGGTTCGCGAACCTAAAATTGGAGGTTCGGCCCATCTCTACTCACAAATGTTTACAAAGCAAACTAGATATGACCATGCAGTTCTGCATACACCATTTCAGGCAGAGGAGTAAGGGAGGAAATGACATTAGGATTGGCTTCAGGCAGTAAAGATGGTAAATGCCTGGAACAGTTTTCTCTTTATGTACTATATAACATTCACTAAAATGTGGACAGTACAAGACATATGTTATTTAAGTAGAACCAGTATTTATCTACTGTGAGTTTTTTCCCCCGGGATAGTATATCTGTCCCTCGTTCTTTAATGCCTCCAAATGTCACACTCACCAGTGCTGCATGAGCCTAACTCAGAAGAAGGTACAGCCAACCCTGGAAGATGGATAACTCTGCTTATTCTGTATTCCCAAACTTCCTCCAAACTCCGTGGCGAAGGCGGATCCAGCCTCTCCCCGCGTCTCATTTCCAGTGCTTGATGGCACCTAAAGGGGACGGCAGTAATTTAGGGAACGGCTGAGCAAAGAACATGTTTTCAGGGGACGTATAAATAACGCAGTTGGGTTTTTCGTCTGGTGTAAAAATCCAGGCATGAATGAGAAAAATGGCAGCCGCCGATCGTGAATACATCCTCGCGGTGCCCGGCTTCTCATCCATCCATCACCGGCAGCTCGGGGCGGCGGGAAACATCATCGCAGACAGATGTTGGGCTTGTCACGGGATTAAAAGTATCTGTTTTCATTAAGAATAAATTAACGTAATCGCCAGGTATGAACGATAAGATGTGAGGAGTTCTTTCCCCGCAGCGCTCATTAAGACGAAACGTCTGCTGCAGCGACGGCGGCAGATTTCCAGCCGCTCTCCGGCGCCGAATACTCTTTTCGCGTATCGTCTGACATTGACGGACGCAAGGGCTCCGATCGGACTTTCGCCGTTCCATTTTTTTACTTCAGCTATTTCCACGGGTGACTTCTTTATCTTGCCACTTAGCGCCGCCGTAATTCAAGGACATTGAAGAATTACGTGCGGCGAAGAGGGCGCAAATCTTCACGTAAACGCGCGAGAAGTGTCATCCGCGGAAATAACATTTGATTTCCAGATATTCCCCCGTCACCCAGCTCGGTAAGTGAGCGGCCGTTTTATAGCGTGATGTTCCAGGAGTGAAATATGCGCAGGGTGGGGGATAGAATACATTATTACTGCGTAAATCACGCAGGCCTGGGATGGAAGAGAGGCATGGAGGTATGGCGAGTAAAGGCGGACATTATACGGTTCTTCGAACGATCAGAAAAGTTTGTTTGGGCCCACTAACGGAAGGATAGCTGCTATCCAATTCACTCACATTAACCGTTTGAGGACTGTAGGCTTACACCCCCCTAGTGACCAGGCCATTTTTTACAATTTAGCACTATGCAGCTTTAACAGTGTGCTGCTCGGCCATACAACTTAGCACAGAAATTAATCTCATCCCCCCCCCCCATCTGATTGCTGCTGGTATGTTGTTGTTTTTGTTTGTTTTTTAGTTTAAATCAACAGCACAGCTTTGTAATAATGCCCCAAATGAGGCTAATCTCAAGATATGCAAAACATAACAACATACAAAGGTAACGTCACTACATATGCAGTCAACTCTCAGTACAGGTATGTATGATGATAAGGACATGTAAGGCAGAGGTCAGGAAAGTATATAGTCGTACAATTTCATATAGCAAATGCGTATGAGCGAAGGCCTGGAGGCATTCATCCAGGGTTGCCATGTTTTAATGAAAGAGTCAAAAGTATCATTGATAATTGCAAGCAACCTTTCGGAGATCATAATGTCCAAAATAATTTTATCAGCCATTTGGCTGAGTGTGGGCTGCTGCCATTTTTTTTTTATTTTTATTTATTTATACTTTTCTTTTTTTCATAAATTGTCCTATTTTTTATCCCTCTCACAGACATCAGCCTACAAGAGGGATCAGTTTGTGTGCCTCCCCTGGGTACAGCTCAGTGACAGAGCTGTCCCCCGTACAGCGCTGCAGTAGATCGCAGCGCTGTACAAGTGATTAACGGGCTTTTTTTTCTGCTCAGTTCTCCGTAGCTAAGGCGGGGATGCGCGGGCATCCTGCTAATCTCCACCCACCCTAGCCGGTCCTGGGGCTGCCACCTTCCCGTCGCATGCATCGATTGGACGTGCTGCAAAATCTTGGGCCGACTTGCTCGATTGGGTGCACGGCGGTAACGCTTTGCAATATCGGGACGAGCAAAGAACGCCTCAGAACCCCCGTCTCTGTCCCCCCTTGTGTAAAATGTGCCCATGGATGAATACTTTACCTATTGGTGTCCACCACTGTCTCCACACTGCTGACGTATTGCACGTGGCCGGGTGTGTGACGTCACATTTTACACTAGGGACAGCGATGGGGGTGACAAGGTGGCGTCACTAGGTCGATTCCCAAAAGATTCCATGCTGAAATTGATCGGGAATCGGCCTGTGGTTTATGGAGACAATAAATATAAACACTGCGCTCAATAACAAGAAAATAGAGTGTTCATGCCGCGGTGCGCTTATCTTCCTTTTTTTGCAACAAATTCTATTCACTCTGTGCGCTCAAGTAAAAATAGATAACCCCACTAATAACAGTTCCAATCAAAGACAGATGTAGTTAATCCCTGGAGGATATCTTGAAAGCACCCACAAAACAGGTATGCCTTGTGTAAGCGAGCCACCTCCACCACACCCAGCAGATGGAGCACTCACCCTTATGATGTGACCCTCGATTAGAATGGGTCGTCAACGCCTGCGGGGCATTCAAGGCCTCCCTCTGCCTGTTACGGACGCTCCAATAGCCTTATCTTCCGATTTGCAGTGTAATTCTGGTTCACCTTTCACCGCAAAGTACAAAGCCAACAAACCTCCATAGTGTAAAACTGTATTACAAATGTATTAAAATTTCTATAGAACACTCACATGTTGATGACTTTAAAGAGGAGCTGTTAGGTATCGGGTCTCAGAGAAAAAAAACACATATCAGTAGCTAAATATTGGCTGTACTTACATTACATATGCATTTCACTGTCCACGTTTGGATTTCACAGAATTTTTATATAGTATTTGCAGAGAATGATGCTCCTGACAGCTCATGGCAGGCTCCATGTTTTTCTGTCTCCTATGAAGCCAATTGTGATGTCATATCCTCCCTGCTTCCTGATGATTCGACTCACAAAAATCAGGATCAAAGATCCTAATGGTTCATGATCCGGACAACACTACTGTGCAGTGAATATTAATTAGCCATGTAGCTAGGAACAATAGTGGACTCATGCAGTACACTCTAACTGAACCTGTGCCCAGTGATTTTTCAGTACTGTGAGTTAGGCTGCTGTTACAAGCTGCTGTAACATGAGCCTGTAACTTCTCACTGTGAAAGCAGCCTTAGGGCAGGATAGGGAAATGAAGGGGAGGACCCAAGGAAGTGCACTGGGGAGAAGAAGCAGCCCCAGCATGCTTTGCAGTATCTGTTATGCGGCCTGCCGGCCTCCTTAGGAGCTTGGGAATAACAAGCCTTGCTGTTCAGCAAACATCAAAGTAAGAGAGATTTTTAACTTTAGTATTGCCTTTTTGGCTTCCTTCTAAACTGTTTAACACAGGAGAATAGAGGTTTAAATTAGCTTTTGCAGCCTGACAGTTACTCTTTAAAAACAGCAGAGTTTTAGCGAGTTCTACCCCGATCGTGGGCCGTGTGGCTGGCTTCTGGTGCGCTGTATACCCGCCGTGTTCCAGAGCCGCCGCTCCACGCTGTATCCCATGCGGTCCACACCTGCACGTCCCGCCCTACTGGTTTCGTCACTTCCTGTGACTCATCAGGGGCAGCATGAGGCCACAGATCTCCGATCAGAGAGAGATCTGTCTTTTGGTTGCCGCCAAATTTGCTATATGTATGGGCATCTTATGGGTTTATACACACAACCGATGATGATTGGCCAAATTTACCGCTTCCATGTAGTATGAGGTACCAACAGATTTTGAGTACTATGAATGTATTGTGTAGGTGATTTCTCATACTATTTGGTAGAAGTGGTAGAATTGTCCAATCAGAATTGGATGTGTGTGTGTGGACCCTAAGTTAAATGAAAGTCTTTATTTGATATATGCACTTTTTTCTTGCTGAAGGCTGAAAAGAAATTTGATTGATAACCCGTGACAAGAACTTCTGTGAGAAAACGGAGGAGAAAGGCTTAGTCGGGGCTCATGTGTTTTTTCTTCTGTTCCATTCTCTAGACGTCTCAGCAATAGTCCCGGGTGCCACACCTAATGAAAGGCCTTTATAAGTCCAGAAAGTAGGCAATATTTCCCTTTCTTTTTACTGTGGAAGTGGGTGTTGGATACGTCTCTGCAGGGTGTAGATATGATCAGTAATGCCAGTAATCATTTGGCCTGATTCCTGCTGTTCCTTTGCTGAAACAAGCATGCCTCACCCTCTCTTCCTTCCTCTCCCAAAAAAAAAGCTTTATTGGCAGAACCAAATACATTTAGCATTGCCAAAGCAAAACCTTAAAGTGAACCAGAGACGAAGCGCCCTCATGTATTTTACCATATATATCAGTGGGAACATTTAGAGAAAACACCTACCCTGCTCGCTGTTTCATCCTTCACTGCTCAGCCTGCTTCTTATCAGCCCCGATAAAATCCCCAACTGAGCATTCAGTCTGGCTTTGCTCAGGAATCATTATAGCTGAGTCTCTCTTCTCTGATGTCTTTTCAAGCCTGAGCCTGCCCCCTTCTGGCTCTGCTTTCCTGTTCTGTATTTTTTACAGCATCACAGAAAGCTGTGATGAGATGGGAGGAGCTGCTGATGTAAGGGTATATTGAAAAACTTTTTTTTTTAAATCTCTTTTTGCTAGTCATAAGAGGTTTTTAGAAATGGTGATTTTATTTTGCACAAAGCCCACTAAAGAATATGCTTCTCTGATGAACTGTGTTTTGCATGGAGTTTTAGTAATAAAAAAAAAATACCAGGTATAGTATTTATTTTGTAAAATCTATCGGGGGATATGTTTATTTTGTGCCAAAGCGTTCATCTCTGGTTTCCTTTAATGTTCGTATGGGAGAGAGTGGTTGTGGGATTATAGGAATGGGGGAGGGTATAGGTGACAGTATAAGGGGTATATACAGTAGTCTATAGGGGTCGCAAATATTATAAGGGGTACACAGTCTGTGGGGTATCATGTTTCTCTCAGATGGCGGCAGGCAGTAACATATCGGGCAGCTATTCGCACGGTTGTTTCCTCCTCCCCCAGTAGGATGTAGAGTTTCCTCTCCTCATCTGTGGAGGTGAAATCCGGGATGTAGGCGGAGAGTTTCAGGAAGTGGGTGGTCCTCACAAGTGCGTATTTGCTGCAGTGTAGCAGGAAGTGGGCCTCATCCTCCAAGACCCCCTGGTCACATTGTCTGCACAGTCTCTCCTCCCGGGGCTTCCATGTCTGTCTGTGCCGCCCTGTCTCTATCTTCAGGCTGTGGGCGCTCAGACGGTACAGGCTCAGGGTCTGTCTGTCTTTGTGGTGGTGTAGCCTCTCCAGATATGAAGCCATTGTGTACTCCCTCTGCAGTGATTGGTAGACGGTGAGTTTCTGGGAGTTCTTTATGTCACTCCTCCTTTCCTCTCAAATTCAAAACAAGCTTTATCGGCAGCCAAGCATTGCCAAGGAAAAAGAAAGATGGGCGAATATGGAAGGGTAGGGTAGGAAAACGGTCATATGAAGGTAAGCCGTCGACATTATAAGATCAGGGCTAATTTCTTCTTCTAAAGCCTTGTACTCATGCTAGATTAAAGAAAACTTGTGAGATCCAAAGAATAAAATGTCACACACCTGGGTAGAGAGAAGTCACTCCTCCGGAGGCTTCCCGCGTCCGCCTTCTGACTGCCAATCCAGCACTGGGACCCTCAGAAGTTTGTGGCCGCGCTCCTGTATGTGATCGAGCGCAGGACAGCTCACGTCTGCGCAGTAACAAGGAACCGCTGCTCAGGCCAGGCGGAAAGAGCGGAGCTCGTTCAGCTCTGTGTAGAGCGGCCGATCCCTGTCAACAAGCCCGTGTCAATGAGCTTCGGGGTGGGTGTCCCAGCGCTGGAAGGGCGAAGGTGTTTGCAGGCCACTCTCTCCCGGTGATAACAGATAGAGAACATCTACCTGAAGCAGAAACCTCACTGTTGTATCACATAGGGTGAGTTGTCCTGGTGCTGAGGAGGCCAGTTCATTAAAGTACAGTGGTGTGAAAAACTATTTGCCCCCTTCCTTATTTCTTATTCTTTTGCATGTTTGTCACACTTAAATGTTTCTGCTCATCAAAAACCGTTAACTATTAGTCAAAGATAACATAATTGAACACAAAATGCAGTTTTAAATGATAGTTTTTATTATTTAGTGAGAAAAAAAAACTCCAAATCTACATGGCCCTGTGTGAAAAGTGATTGCCCCCCCTTGTTAAAAAATAACTTAACTGTGGTTTATCACACCTGAGTTCAATTTCTGTAGTCACCCCCAGGCCTGATTACTGCCACACCTGTTTCAATCAAGAAATCACTGAAATAGGAGCTATCTGACACAGAGCAGTAGACCAAAAGCACCTCAAAAGCTAGACATCATGCCAAGATCCAAAGAAATTCAGGAACAAATGAGAACAAAGTACTGTAATTGAGATCTATCAGTCTGATAAAGGTTATAAAGCCATTTCTAAAGCTTTGGGACTCCAGCGAACCACAGTGAGAGCCATTATCCACAAATGGCAAAAACATGGAACAGTGATGAACCTTCCCAGGAGTGGCTGGCCGACCAAAATTACCCCAAGAGCGCAGAGAAAACTCATCCGAGAGGCCACAAAAGGCCCCAGGACAACATCTAAAGAATTGCAGGCCTCACTTGCCTCAATTAAGGTCATTGTTCATGAATCCACCATAAGAAAGAGACCGGGGACAAAAACGGTCTGCATGGCAGATATCCAAGGCGCAAACCACTTTTAAGCAAAAAGAACATTAACCACTTCCCAACTGAGGGGTTTTACCCCCTGACCACCAGAGCAATTTTCACCTTTCAGCGCTCCTTCCATTCATTCGTCTATAATTTTATCATTACTTATCGCAATGAAATGAACTATATCTTGTTTTTTTCGCCACCAATTAGGCTTTCTTTAGGTGGGACATTATGCCAAGAATAATTTTATTCTAAATGTGTTTTAATGGGAAAATAGGAAAAAATGTGGGAAAAAAATTATTATTTTTCAGTTTTCGGCCTTTATAGTTTTTAAATAATGCATGCTACTGTAATTAAAACCCATTAAATGTATATGCCTATTTATCCCGGTTATAAAACCGTTTAAATTATGTCCCTATCACAATGTTTGCCGCCAATATTTTAGTTGGAAATAAAGGTGCATTTTTTTCAGTTTTGCGTCCATCCCTAATTACAAGCCCATAGTTTATAAAGTAACAGTGTTATACCCTCTTGACATAAATATTTAAAAAGTTCAGTCCCTAAGGTAACTATTTATGTATTTTTTTTAAATTGTAAATTTTTTTTTTTTTTTTTAATTACAAAAAAAAAAAATTGGGGAGTGTGGGAGGTAAGGAGTTAATTTTTTGTGTAAAACAAGTTTATTTGTGTGTAAAAAATGGTTAGGATGTAGTTTTACTATTTGGCCACAAGATGGCACCATTACCAATTTGTTTCATACGACCTGCAAGCGTCCTTCTGGACTCTTGCAGGAAGTAGAAAGAGGCTGGGACTTTGTTATTTTTTCACAATGATCGGGCTGCTCAGCCGAGCGGCAGCAGATCATTGCGGGGCTGAGATCAACGAACGGGAATGGATTTTCCCGTTCATTGATCTCCGGGCGAGCGGGCGGCGGCGTGTTTACTAGCGGCGGGCGGCGTGTTTACGAGCGAGAGCGCGGACAGCGGCGGGAGTGCGCAGAGTACGGATTTCTCCGTCCCTGGGGGTGAAAGGATGGAAAAAGGGGCGGAGAAATCCGTACGCGCGGGGGTAAAGTGGTTAAGGATCGTCTCAATTTTGCTAAAGAAACATCTCAATGATTGGCAAGACTTTTGGGAAAATACCTTGTGGACCGACGAGACAAAAGTTGAACTTTTTGTAAGGTGCGTGTCCCGTTACATCTGGCGTAGAAGTAACACAGCATTTCAGCAAAAGAACATCATATCAACAGTAAAATATGGTGGTGGTAGTGTGATGGTCTGGGGTTGTTTTGCTGCTTCAGGACCTGGAAGGCTTGCTGTGATAGATGGAACCATGAATTCTACTGTCTACCAAAAAATCCTGAAGGAGAATGTCCGGCCATCTGTTCGTCAACTCAAGCTGAAGCGATCTTGGGTGCTGCAGCAGGACAATGACCCAAAACACACCAGCAAATCCACCTCTGAATGGCTGAAGAAAAACAAAAAGTCCTGACCTGAATCCTATTGAGATGTTGTGGCATGACCTTACAAAGGCGGTTCATGCTAGAAAACCCTCAAATAAAGCTGAATTACAACAATTCTGCAAAGATGAGTGGGCCAAAATTCCTCCAGAGTGCTGTAAAAGACTCGTTGCAAGTTATCGCAAATGCTTGATTGCAGTTATTGCTGCTAAGGGTGGCCCAACCAGTTATTAGGTTCAGGGGGCAATTTCTTTTTCACACAGGGCCATGTAGGTTTTGAGTTATTTTTCTCACTAAATAATAAAAACCATCATTTAAAACTGCATTTTGTGTTCAATTATGTTATCTTTAACTAATAGTTAACGGTTTTTGATGAGCAGAAACATTTAAGTGTGACAAACATGCAAAAGAATAAGAAATCAGGAACGGGGCAAATAGTTTTTCACACCACTGTATGTGTTGTAGAGCATTGGCCTCAGGCTGCAGCCTTGTGTAACCCCTCTGACCCAGCAGAAAATGTTATTCTATTCCCATTCATTTCCCACTGCATTTATTCCAGTCTATGAGCTTTTGATTGCATCAGAGCTCATAGGCCTCTCTCTGTCACTCTCCGTTCTCCCTCTCTCTCCTGGCTGCAGCCCTGTGTGTTGATGTATGTGTTTTAGAACGTGGGCCTCAGGCTGCAGCCTTGTGTAACCCTTCTGACCTGCCGTCAAATGTGATTCTATTCCCATTCATTTTCCACTGCCTTTATCTCATTGTATGAGCTTTTGATTGCATCCGATCTCATAGAGCTCTCTCTGTCACTCTTCGTTCTCTCTCTCTTTCTCCTGGCCGCAGCCCTCTATGTTGATGTATGTGTTGTTGAGCGTGGGCCTCAGGCTGCAGCCTTGTGTAACCCCTCCGACCCTGCGGGATTCTTTTCCCATTCATTTCCCGCTGCATTTATCTCATTGTATGAGCTTTGGATTGCATCAGAGCTCATAGGCTTCTCCCTGTCACTCTTCGTTCTCTCTCTCTCTCTCTCTCTCTCTCTCGCTCCTTCTTTGGAGTGAATTCATCAGCTCTGTGGTTATTTACACAATAGTCAGATGGACACGAGCTGCTATGTCTATACAATGACTTCATGCCTGAACCGGGACTCTTGCCTCTGGGCATGACGGCTGCCTCGCTTCTAGAGACGGTGGGCTGCTTATCACCTGCGTGAAGGGAGGGCGCAGGGTGGGGGGGGGAATGAATGTCACATTGGATGTGAGGCGATGCCCTGATATACATCCACTCTCTGTGTATGAAGGGAGCAGCGTCTCTGATCCCTGCAGAGGAGTTACAGAGCACAGAATAGCAATAAATAGATGACTGTGTGACTGTATGATCTACAGTTTCCCTCAATGGAGAGAGATTGGTGGAGCAGCTTTCTGTATCATCAAATGAAAAGAAGTCTTTTGATTAGAAGAAAACTAACATGTAGCGCCTATTGATTTACAATTCATAAACCTAGGATAGAAATGTGGGAGCTGCCATTGTGATTCTGATGCCACTAAGGTGTGACCCCGCTGGCTGCATGCTTGTTCCAGGTGTGACTCTGCTGGCTGCATGCTTGTTCCAGGTGTGACTTCGCTGGCTGCATGCTTGTTCCAGGTGTGACCCCCGCTGACTGCATGCTTGTTCCAGGTGTGACTCTGCTGGCTGCATGCTTGTTCCAGGTGTGACTCTGCTGGCTGCATGCTTGTTCCAGGAGTGACTCCGCTGGCTGCATGCTTGTTCCAGGTGTGACTCCGCTGGCTGCATGCTTGTTCCAGGTGTGACCTCGCTGGCTGCATGCTTTTTCCAGGTGTGACCCCGCTGGCTGCATGCTTGTTCCAGGAGTGACCCCCGCTGGTTGCATGCTTGTTCCAGGTGTGACCCCGCTGGCTGCATGCTTCTTCCAGGTGTGACTCCGCTGGCTGCATGCTTGTTCCAGGTGTGACTCCGCTGGCTGCATGCTTGTTCCACGTGTGACTCCGCTGGCTACATGCTTGTTCCAGGTGTGACTCCGCTGGCTGCATGCTTGTTCCAGGTGTGACCCCGCTGGCTGCATGCTCGTTCCAGGTGTGACCCCGCTGACTGCATGCTTGTTCCAGGTGTGACCCCGCTGGCTGCATGCTTGTTCCAGGTGTGACCCCCCACTGGCTGCATGCTTGTTCCAGGTGTGACCCCCCCCCCCCCCCCGCTGGCTGCATGCTTGTTCCAGGTGTGACTCCGCTGGCTGCATGCTTGTTCCAGGTGTGACCCCGCTGGCTGCATGCTTTTTCCAGGCAGGACTCCACTGGCTGCATGCTTGTTCCAGGTGTGACTCCAGTGGTTGCATGCTTGTTCGAGGTTTGACCTCGTTGCCTGCATGCTTGTTCCAGGTGGAACTGGTATTTTGTGGAAGGAAATGAAGATGGTGGTTTTCATGTTTCTTTCCACAGGTATTCCCTGGAATAAATCTCAGCCACAGATGAATCCTTCCAGATTCTTGTATACCTGCCTGATCCATGTTCTGTGTCTTCCTGCTCCGTCCTCCGCAGATCCCCTCATCCATCCGATGGCGGAGTGACCCTCGACGCAAACGCCGGAACCGGAGAATCTGCCGAACCAGAGAACAATCTCTCGTCTCTCAGCCTGAAGCAGATCTTTCCAAAATACGCCAAGCAGTTCAGCTACCTGCGAGTGCTGGAGCGTATCGCCGCCCTGTTCCTCCGCTTCCTCGGGATCCGCGGCACCATGAAGATGGGACCCACCGGCTTCCGCACCTTTATCAGGTGAGTGAAGAAACCTGTAACTTCCCCCCTGTTCACACAGCGGATATCCACAAATAACGATCGGGACGTTATCTGATGACTGGAGCTTCCTGCCCAATCATTGTCTGCTTCAATATCGTCCTGCCCAATCATTGTCTGCTTCAATATCGTCCTGCCCAATCATTGTCTGCTTCAATATCGCCCTGCCCAATCATTGTCTGCTTCAATATCATCCTGCCCAATCATTGTCTGCTTCAATATCGTCCTGCCCAATCATTGTCTGCTTCAATATCGTCCTGCCCAATCATTGTCTGCTTCAATATCGCCCTGCCCAATCATTGTCTGCTTCAATATCGTCCTGCCCAATCATTGTCTGCTTCAATATCGTCCTGCCCAATCATTGTCTGCTTCAATATCGTCCTGCCCAATCATTGTCTGCTTCAATATCGTCCTGCCCAATCATTGTCTGCTTCAATATCGTTTGTGCTATTACCGTGTGCCTCGTCTTTATCACATGACCTTCTAGTGCCTAAAACAAAGCCCCCTACCTAATGCCTAAACCTAATCCCCCCTTCTAGTGCCTAAAACAACCCACCCCATCTAATGCTTAAACCCAACCCCCCCTCCTATTGTCTAAACTTAATGCCCCCACCTAATGCCAACCCCTAAACTACCCCCCCACCCCCACCCACCGTTCCTTCCTTTCGAAGTGCCTAAAATGAACATCCTAACCCAGGTTCCCAAATGGCCGCTAATGTAGGCGATGGGCTACAATCAGCTACAACCGTTAATTCCTATGCAGGTGCCGCATTGGGCACCTAATTCCCCTCTTTGGGGCCTGAATCGATTTGACGCCCTGCCGAACCCCAAGCACAAATGACCTGATCCGCCCTCCATGTGCAACAAACCAAGTTCAGACTAAACTGCATAGGAAAATGTCTCCAATCTTTGACTTTTATTTATAAGTTGCTAAAGACCCAACATTGCTCATTTATGTATTCAGTTGTTGTTGGGTTTTTCTAACCTTGACACACAGTCGCTCAATGACCAAGTTTGTGAGCTTTGTGGTCCATGGCATTAATAATGTGAGAATGGAAGCAGTTTACATTTTCCCATTAAAATCAATCAAACAAATCTGATTGGCTGCTTGTGGTTCTGCCCCTTTTATGAATTTGAACCCCAGTCACCCAATGACCAACTGTAGCAGGTTTGATGCCTCTGCCATTAACAGTGTAAGAATGGCAGCAATTTAAATATTCCCCATTAAAATCAATAGGTGAATTTTGATTGGCTGTTGTAGACTTGACTAACGTTCCTGAATATTAATCCCTGTCACCCAGTGACCATCTGGGCAAAGTTTGAGAACCCTGCCAGTGTAAGAATGGCTGCAGTTTACAACTTTCCATTTAAAATGAATGGCTAAAACTTGATTGGCTGGTTTATGCTCCACCCACTTTCTCTTAATTTTTAACCTCAGTCACTAAGGCGTCAATTCACCAGAGGTTACCAACCTATTTATCTCTTGGGAGGTAATTTACCTCCTGTGATATCTCCAAATAGCAATTCTCCAGAAGTATAGGGGAAAATATCGACAGAGAGAAATGCAAGAGATAAATGTGAGATAAGTATGAGATAAATAAGTGATAGTTAGTAGTTAGTTTTTCTCCAAATCACAATTCACCAGGGAAGAAAGGGGGTGTGGCCATTCGTTATTTTTTCATCTCTTTATCCCCTGAATGAACCTGGAGATATTGTGGTTTTCACACAGCAGCTGCTGCTGTGGAAGATGGAGCCTTTTGAGCTTACTCTGTTAGGCCTGGTGCACACCAAAAACCAGTAGCAGATCCGCAAAATGCTAGCAGATTTTGAAACGCTTTTTCTTCTTTTTCTGTAGCGTTTCAGCTAGCATTTTGCGGTTTTTAGAAGCGTTTTTTGTGTAGTAGATTTTATGTATTGTTACAGTAAAGCTGTTACTGAACAGCTACTGTAACAAAAAACGCCTGGCAAACCGCTCTGAAGTGCCGTTTTTCAGAGTGGTTTGCGTTTTTCCTATACTTAACATTGAGGCAGAAACACCTCCGCAATCCAAAATCTGCAGCAGCCCGGGAGTATGCGTTTCTGCAAAACGCCTCCCGCTCTGGTGTGCACCAGCCCATTGAAATACATTACCCAAGCGTATCCGCAGCCGCAAGCGGATCGCAAAACGCAGCCGAACCGCTCTGGTGTGCACTAGGCCTTAGAGCTGGCTTCTATTATGAGGAGACGAAGGTGCAGGAGGAGGGTCTGTTTAATCGCCCCTCGTATTTTTCGTGAGAGAACAGTTCTTGATAATTTTACTGAGACAGAGGTGGTGAAGAAGTTCAGACTCACTCGTGATATGATTTATGATATGATCCGGCAGTAAAAGGCGGGAATACTCTGGTCACGTAGTGGTAATACTCCGCCTCCTACCCATAATGCTTCACTTTCAAGCTTACAGAGAGGAAAAGTATCCCATGCAAATCATTAATACCGATTACCTAACTCTCTGCTTTCTCACACTTTCCTCATGCATATCTCTCCATTATCCCCTGCTATCGAACATTTTTCTCTCTGTCCTCTCACACTGGTGAATTGACTCCAGAGTGTTAAAATACCTCATGAGATAAACTACCTACCTTTTTTCTCTTAGTAAATCCTCTCTGGTGAATTGACGCCTAAGTGACCAACTGTGCCAAGTTTGCGGTTTATTACTGGCTTTAGCTTTATTACTGTGAGAATAGAAGTCTTTTACATTTTCCCTTTTACCCTTGTTCCCTTCTCTGAGCTCTGTGATGAGAGCACAGAGCGGAACTGCAGCAGCGGTAAGCGGCGCTACCTGATCCAGCTGGCCCCCCGGATCAGGTAGTATGGTTTTTTTCCACACCTTTGTGCCAACGCTGGTTCTCTTAATCAAATAGATGACTCCCTTAGAAGCACAGGTGGCAAAGTCTCTTAAAGGAATGGGGGTCCATGATCTAGGCTGGGTCACATTGGGTCCTTTTATGATGCTTTTATAATGCTGGCAACTAAAACAAGGGAACGTCCCTTTCTGTTTCCCTGTCTGTTATGTTTCGATCTGCCTATGTCTGCTCTAACTAGATGGTCTTTGATGGAGTTACCCTTTCTATAGACAAACTTCTGCGGGGGCCTTGCATACATGAACCTGCTGAGGATCCTCCTCCACCACTGGCCAGAACCTCAAAATCACGCCTCGCAGAATGAACGATTCCCTGCAAAACGTAGTGATAAAATTCACATCAGCTTCACGCTCTTGTTCATACCATTTTGCATTGCTGATCGGGTTTTGCATTGCTGATCCACCCCACACCGAAATTTCAATTTAATTCGCATAAACATCACAAGGATTACGCATTTCGCGCAGCTGTCCCTTTTCTTCAGGTCAATGACAGTAAAGTGGCAACAGCTGGGGTCAAGGTGGCAACCCAAGCTGTTGGCACTTTAACTTCATTGACCTGAAGAAGCGGGACATCCCAGCGAAATGCATTGTCCTTGTGGTTTTGTGCTAATAACATTTACATTTTCCACCGTGTACACCTGGTCTGTATCTTCAGAGGGAGGTAATCCAACATTAACTCTCCTTTTTAAACTTTTTTTTAATTATTTTATACATATCGGCACCATCTTTCTAGAGCGGTCCTGTTAGGGGGCTGATTATTAGATGGTGGGTTCCAAGGGACCCCCCTTTGTTTTCAGTTAGAATTTCCTATCCATGAACGCTCCGCATATATTAATAGTCTCGCAGGACGCCGGCTGTAATATTTCATGAAACAGAGCTTTGAAATACTACGAAATTCATTTCCAGCCTCCAATTAATTTCTATTTACTAACGTAAAAGAGTCAGCGAGGAGGTAATTTACCGGCCGTCCTATTAATATCCAGGTAGGAGCTGCAGGAGACGGACGCCTTCCCAGACCTGCGAGATTTATTCATCTTAATTATTGAGGAGATAATTCTGAAACGCACGAATACATATTTACTTCCATCCAATTAAGGAGAGGAAAAATAGTCCCCCTATTCCCCGTGAAAAGGCTGCAGAATCCGGCCATGCTCGCCCGCACTGCGCCAGCCCGCCGCCCCGCTCCACAGCCGCCGCCGCCGCAGATAAATGTATGTTAATTCTCATCTCTGAAGGACTTTTCATCCTTATCAGGAAAATAAATGGGAAGGGAACTGCCAATTTCCTCCTTTGTTTACCTATAAAAACACACATTTTAATGTCAAGAAAATATATTCATCAAAGCCAAAAAACTCATTGTTTTCCCTGATTAGTTTTCAAAGTCTGATGCTTTATCTTGTGTACAGTTTGTGCTGTTTATTTCAATCTATTCACCCCCATCCCTGGCGGTTATCCTGTCCCTGTCTTTGTCATTCTCTCTCTTTGCTCCCCCCCCCCACCCCCCTCGCTCTTCTCTCACTTTGTCTCTACTCTTTTTCCTTTTACTGCCCTCTCTGTCCTTTAATCTCTTCTCACTCTCTTTTATTCCCCACTCTTTCCATGCTCTCCCTCTTTCCCCTTCGTCTCTACTTTTCTCTTTCCTCTTACTGCCCTCTCTGTCCTTTCATCTCATCCTGGCTCTCTTCTCCTCACTCTCTCTTTTATTCCCCGCTTGCTGTGTCTCTTTCCATGCTCTCACTCTCCCCCTTTTAGCCCACTTGCATCTCTCTGTCTGTATGTCCAAACCCTCCAAACTCAGATCCACGGATCCTAACAAGAGCACAGATAAAACACACCACAGCCAAGAGCAAAGAACGCTATGTGGATAAATGGAGGACACAGTCACAAAAGATTTATGTCTAGTTACAAGGCCCGTTTATAGTCTCTTTGCAGTGATTGGTATATGGTTGGCTTCTGAGACTCCTTCTTTTAGTTTTCTTCATTGTTCAGATTGTCCTCTTTGTCCATGGTGGAACTAGTCTGGGCTGTTGTCAGGTTCTGTGGATGCAGATTTGGGGTGACCTGAGAACTGATGGCTTCTTTCAGGGCACAAGGCTTTTCCTGGTCTGGACTTTACTGATGAATATTTTTATGATGCGTGGTGTACCGTAATCTTCATTGATAAATTATTACCGATAATACAGTATGGCTTTTCTGTTCTTCGCTGATAACGTCTTACAAGGCACATGGCTTTTCCTGGTTTGGTCTTCGCCGATCAGGCACATGGCTTCTCTTGGTTTGGTCTTCGTTGATGACTTTGTTTAGGCACATGGCTTTTCCTGGTTTGGTCTTCGCTGATGACTTTGTTCAGGCACATGGCTTTTCCTGGTTTGGTCTTCGCCGATGACTTTATTCAGGCACATGGCTTCTCTTGGTTTGGTCTTCGTTGATGACTTTGCTTAGGCACATGGCTTTTCTTGGTTTGGTCTTCGCTGACGACTTTGTTCAGTGTACATGGCTTTTCTTCCTTTGGTCTTCACTGATGACTTTGTTTAGGCACATGGCTTCGCTTAGTTTGGTCTTCGTTGATGACTTTGTTCCGGCACATGACTTTTCTTGGTTTGGTCTTCGCTGATGACTTTGTTCCGGCACATGACTTTTCTTGGTTTGGTCTTCGCTGATGACTTTGGTCAGGCACATGACTTTTCTTGGTTTGGTCTTCGCTGATGACTTTGTTCCGGCACATGGCTTTTCTTGATTTGGTCTTCGCTGATGACTTTGTTCAGGCACATGGCTTTTCTTGATTTGGTCTTCGCTGATGACTTTGTTCAGGCACATGGCCTTTCTTGATTTGGTCTTCGCTGATGACTTTGGTCAGGCACATGACTTTTTTGGTTTGGTCTTCGCTGATGAATTTGTTCAGGCACATGTTTTTTTTTTTTGTTTGGTTTTCACTGATGACTTTGTTCCGGCACATGGCTTTTCTTGATTTGGTCTTCGCTGATGACTTTGGTCAGGCACAAGGCTTTTCTTGTTTTGGTCTTCGCTGATGACTTTGTTCAGGCACATGGCTTTTCTTGGTTTGGTCTTCGCTGATGACTTTGGTCAGGCACAAGGCTTTTCTTGTTTTGGTCTTCGCTGATGACTTTGTTCAGGCACATGGCTTTTCTTGTTTTGGTCTTCGCTGATGACTTTGGTCAGGCACATGTTTTTTTTTTGGTTTGGTTTTCACTGATGACTTTGTTCAGGCACATGGCTTTTCTTGGTTTGGTCTTCACTGATGACTTTGTTCAGGCACATGGCTTTTCTTGGTTTGGTCTTCGCTGATGACTTTGTTCAGGCACATGGCTTTTCTTCCTTTGGTCTTCACTGATGACTTTGTTCAGGCACATGGCTTTTCTTGGTTTGGTCTTCGCTGATGACTTTGTTCAGGCACATGGCTTTTCTTCCTTTGGTCTTCACTGATGACTTTGTTCAGTGTTCATGACTTTTCCTGCTGTTCACTGATGACTTAATTCAGGGCTTGTGACTGCAGTTCTGCAGGACATGCCAGTAAGACATCACCCTTTTCTGTGTATTGTTAAGTCATGATGGGAATCCTCCCGACTTAGCCTGATATTCCATCCACTCTGTTTTTTTTTTACTCCTCTCTCTCTTTCTTTCAGTATAGTGACTTTCTCCCCACCCCATCAGAACTCTTTCTCTTGACATTATCTCTTCCTCCTCACCTCCTTTCTCTTTTGCCTGCTCTCCCCCTCAAACATCTCCACCTATCTTTTTATCTCAAGTTTGTTTTTTTGCGTGTTACAGCCAGATCCTGAAGTTGGCCATTTTAGGATTTGGCTGGGCAATATACGAAGTGGACGACTGATGCAGTTAATGTAAGGAACACTTACTCTTTTTGGACTTGGGGGGGGGGGGAGTGGGGGGCAGAAGGCCACCAGACTAGAGCCATCTGGCAAAGTCCCGCAGAGAAAGGCTTTCGTGCAGTGATGGAGAAAACGGTACGAGTTCAGCAGTGGCATCTGCATTCCAAGGCTCCCCCTGCCTCTTGCCCCCTGTATCCTCTCACTTCTGTCTCCAGGGAGGAAATATACAAGGCAGCCCATCTCTGTGCCTGTACTCTCTCCCTTCCTGCTGTGTTGTTGCATGTGTGCTCTCTGGTTTTTATTACAGCTTTTCTTAAGGCCCGTAACAGGAGATTTATGAGCAACAAGCAATCGTTTCCACGATCTTTCGATGTGGGTACAGGCACACAATTGCGCAATGAGGCTTTGCGTTATGTGGGGATAATAACCGTCACAGCCGATTGGATCTTTAAGATCCCCGACGATTCCCACCTAAAGTATCACAATTGCTTGAACTCTCATTCGCGCCCATAGTGTGCAGCCGCATATACCTGCCGCCAGGAAGATGGATTGGGGAACGTCGTGGGATGGTGGGACGTCGCTGGGATCCATGAGGTGAGTATATAGCTTTATGGCAGTCAATACTGGCGACACAGGCAGCAATAAAAACAGAGAGCACACACAGCAGAGAGATAGAGAGAGTACCAGCACAGGGACAGGTTGCCCTCCTGCCGACAGATGTGAGAGGCCCTGTACTGTGCACGCGCGAGTGCCATGTCTGCGCAGTACAGAGCCGCCAGTCTTCGGGAGCCCGAGTACTTTCACGGCGGGAGATTTAAACCGAGAAGCCTGCGGGGGAACGAGGAGACCAGCAGGAGAACGGGAAGGTTCTATAGGACCCAGAGCCTTCCCTCTCCTTAGGTATCTATTTTTTTGTTTTAAACTAGGCTTCAGATTCTCTTTAAAAACTGTTTGTTCCCACATTGGCTGCAGTAGGTGGCCTCTTCACGCATTGGCCGGACAGAACCAGGAGTGGCTAGACTTTGGGTTCTAGCCGTAACATAAACATGATTTGCACAATACTTTCCGGATTATAGAGAACCACTGTGATAAGTAGTCCTAGGTGTCGGGCCAGGCAGGAAGAGTTTCAGAGTCTAATCCCCACCTGATGAATTGAACTCCAGCACAAAGCGTTGGGTGATGGCCCCCGTGTCTCGGGAAAAGTCCTCTTATTATAGCTCTCCCTCCCCTCATCACATGAAATGAATGAAAATCGCTGGTCGGTTTTATTATTTCCCGGCCGCTGAGTCTCTCAGCGCTGATTGTTTCTGAGAGTCTTAAAAATTGCAGCCATTTCATAGTTAATACTTGCAGCCTCCAGAATGTCAATATCACCTGCGCTGATCGAAGACCCTCTTCCCATACGCTAATCTTTCACCCGGAGCATCTTCACATTGATTAAATTAAGACACAGAGTTTCCACCAAAGGAGAGAAATGGATTTTCTGCTGCGCTAATCTCTCCAGATAACTGGATCTCTTCTGGTGGTAAACAAGTCGGCGGTGTTGGCAGACTTATTCGGGATTAGCAGGTAGAGGTGGGCTGATGATTTGCAGCATGAATAGGTAAAGCGTGTAATTCGGAGGGGACGATGGTGCTGTCGCTGCCGCGGCTGAAGAGTTATTGGCGGTAATGGCCGCTGTTCGCGCAGCTGATGGGAGCATTTTATCCTCATCTGCCACTAATGCGTCGCGTTGATTGAAGGAAAAAGGCGTTGTGCTGTTATCATCTTGGTGTTTCTTTGCAGAACGTAAAGATTGGTGTCATTACTATTATACATTTTTGGTTGGTCCTCACGAGAGACCTGTGGGAGTCAACTATACCAGACCCAGACCAGACCTGCCAACTGCAAACCCACTATTTTTTTTTTTGGGGGGGGGGGTGTCACGCTCAATGCTAGCGACGTACAATACAAATGTTTAGACCCGCAGCATGATCGGACATACTTTTACCGCTTCTCCCAAAAATTCACTCTTCATGTTTAGTCCGATTCTCCGTGACCATATGTACTTTTGCAGGCAAGTTGTGTCTGTCAATCACTGCTTCTTTCAGCTGTTGCACAGGTATGTTCATAGCTTCACATACGCTGTCTCTCCCGCTTAGCCTCTGCCAACCTTTTCTTCTTTTGCCCTCAAATTTTCCAAGCATCTTCTCATTATGTGACCAAAGTATTTGAGTTTTAATAGTAGTATCAGCTCTTATAATGAACACCCTGTCCTTATTTATTTTAAAGTGTAATTGTCAGGCATAAAATCAAAAATCAATTATTTATTTTTATCTGGTAAACAAGTAAAAAGGATGCTAACCAGGCAATCCAAACGTTAAAAATCACTCTTACTTTTCTTGTCCATAAAAGATCATGCCCCAGTTTCCCTGGCTCTTATTTGGTACATCTGCTGCACAAAGGAAGTTGCGGGGCATGCTGGGTTTTCTTTTTTTTTTTTTTTTCTTCTTTACTTTCCCCTCAGACTTAAAGAGAACCCGAGGTGGGTTTGAAGAATATTATCTGCATACAGAGGCTGGATCTGCCTATACAGCCCAGCCTCTGTTGCTATCCCAAACCCCCCTAAGGTCCCCCTGCACTCTGCAATCCCTCATAAATCACAGCCACGCTGCTGACAAACAGCTTGTCAGAGCTGGCTGTGTTTATCTCTATAGTGTCAGTCTGCTGCTCTCCCCGCCTCCTGCAGAACTCCAGTCCCCGCCTGCATCCCTTCCCCTCTGCTGATTGGAGGGAAGGGACGGGGCAGGGACCGGAGCTATGCAGGAGGCGGGGGAGCAGCTGAGACTGACACTACAGATGTAAACACAGCCTCACAGCACAGCTGTGATTTATGAGGGATTGCAGAGTGCAGGGGGACCTTAGTGGGGTTTGGGATAGCAACAGAGGCTGGGCTGTATAGGCAGATCCAGCCTCTGTATGCAGATAATATTCTTTAAACACACCTCGGGTTCTCTTTAAAGAGAACCAGAGACCACAGAAAAAAGATGATATACATACCTGGGGCTTCCTCCAGCCCCATCATCCTGGATCGCTCCCACGCCGCTGTCCTCCGCTGCCTATATCGCCGGTACCCGGTCCCGTCATTTCGCCCAGTCGATGTAAGCGCAGTGCGCTCTCTCCGTACTGCGCATGCGTACAAAGTGCATGCACAAGACTGGTTGCGTCCGGAAAAAGTGACAGGACCCGGTACCGCGGATAGAGAGGCAGCGGAGGACGGCGGCGTGGGAGCGATCCAGGCTTATGGGGCTGGAAGAAGCCCCAGGTATGTATAAACCTCTTTTTTCATTTTTTAGAGATTGTTCGTCTCTGGTTCCCTTTAACTAATGCAGCCTGATTGGCTGAAGCCTCTTTCCCTCCTGTTTTCCCCTCCTACACCTCTGTTCCTCTCTGATTGGCCAATATTTCTCATGCTGAGAAGCTGCAGAGTCACACAATCACAATGCACTTTTGTATTGCAGAGCTAGGTGGGAGTGTCTGAAGACTGGGAGGAGGGCAGCCAATGCAAACACAGACAGAGTAACGGAGGAAATGATGTCAGGATTGGCTTCAAGATTGAGTCAATCAGATTTTCTGTTTTTTTAATATAGAAAAATTACTAAAATCAAAATATGGACAGTGCAATACATGTTATGTAAGTAGAGCAAGTATTTATCTACTTATATATGTGTTTTTTTTAGATAGTATGGCTGACAGCTCCTCTTTGAGTAAATCTTAAGCGTTTTTGTAATAAAAAAAAATAGATACTTAATAGAGGGGGAAGGCTCTGGGTCCGATAGAGTCTTCCCGTTTTTCTCCTGGTCCCCTCGTTCCATCGCTGTCACCCCCGTTAGCAGTCTCTAACCGGTCGGAGACTGCTCTCTGCCACTACAGGAGGCTTCGGAAGTGTTCGGGAGCCCGAGTGCTCCCAAAGACGGGCAGGTCCGTAGAGTGCCTGCGCGAGCGAGCTCTCACGCTCCCAAAGACTTCCAAAGCCTCTCGTGGCGGGAGATTTGAGTGGATGAGATGTGCTGGATTGAGGGGATCAGAAGAGGAACGGGAAAGCTCTATAGGACCCAGAGACTACCCCCTCCTTAGGTAAGTATCTTTTTTACATTATAAAAAATGCTTCAGGTTTGGTTTAAGTATTGAGTAGTTAGATCTTCTGGCAGTCCAGGGAACTCTCAGTATTTTTCTCCACACCCACAATTCAGAAGCATCAATGTTTCTACGCAAGACCTTATTTATAGTCCAACTTTCACAGCCATATGTTACTACCGGGAAGAACATGGGTCCCACTATCCTGATCAGAGGCGGGACAAGTTCGTCCAGCACCCAAGGCTGAAATACCAAAGTATGCCCCCTCATCCCTCCCACCCCAGATGTCACACACTGATTGCTATTAGACTAAGAGGTACCCCAGGACCCTCAACACCTTAATAACTAGTTATATTGCTTGCAGTCACTGCCATGTATCCCCTTACAGTATTTCTCTCTGCTTCAAACACAATAGGGGAGTGATAGCTGAGTGAGTTGTGTGCCCTCCTACACTGCGCCCCGAGGCTGGAGTCTCTCTCACCTCGGCCCCGCCCTGCGCCCCCTCCTACAATGCGCCCTGAGGCTGGAGCCTCTCTCGCCTCTGCTTCGACCCGGATCCTGATCTTGATCTTTGTTGGTAAAGTGACATCTGTATCCTTTAGTATCTTCTCGATACTTTTCATAGTTTTCCTTCCAAGCAACAAGAGTCTCTTAATCTCTGAGCTGTAGCTACCATCTGCAGAGATCTGGTTCAAAACCGAGATGAACAAAAATTCACGCTAGTCTAATAAAAATCACCTGCTGGTTAAGCGCTGCTCTCTTTTGTAGCGCTAACCCTCCACTGCTCTTCCAAAACTAAAGAGGGAAACAATTGTGGTAGTTCTATTTTTGGAAATAAGAAGAGGAAGCACAACAGAATCTCTGCTTTGTGTTGTACTACTGTCAATCCCTAGAGCTGAAGGCCAGATGATGTTCCTCTCTACAGAATCTATTCAGTAGGCAAGGCAGCCACATTAAACCCAAGTAGCGTTCCACAAACCGTGGACAGGGTGGCCTTTTTTATTGTAATGATACTGCCAGTCCCTCGTACTGAAGGCTAGATGATGTTTCTCCCTACAAAGAGGCTAAGCAGCCACATTACAGCCAAAGAGAGCTCCACAAACGTTTAATGGCTTCTTTCTTGTAATTATATTAAAGGTCAGATAATGTTCCTCCTCACATGATCCATCCAGTTCTTCAGTAGGTTAAGCAGCCACATTACAGCCAAAGAGAGGTCCACAAATGTTTTAATAGACATGACAACAACTACAATTTATGATCCATCCAAGGTCATTAATATTTATGCTACTAGAGGCAGATCGTTCACTGACAGAGTCAAATTCCCAGGAGTTCATCCTATAAATCCTATCATATGAATAGAAATGGCAGTCCACACCAACGTAGCCATCTAGTTATGTGCACGTGTAGCAGTCCAATCACCATATGGCAAAGACCCCGGCTTTAGGCTTGGCTTTATAAGGCAAGTCCACCACTACCTCTCTTCAAAGCGTTTTTAATTATTTTGTATTCTTTGGCGCCTCCGTTTTCCGGCATCCTTCATGTTTCGATTGATAAGTGAAAGCTTATTGTTGTCTTCAGCCGTAGGATTGGTTTTCTGAGCAACCCGCTTTTCGACCCGGTAGAACTGCCCTTAGATCGCTCCTTGGTAGGAATAGAAGGAAATACAAAGGAGCAGCAGAAAAGACCTGGGGAAATGGAAAAAGAAGAAAGATCGACAATGAATCCTAGGTCTCCCCCCCCCCCCCCCCCTTTCTCCCAGCCAGAAATAAACACCTACAATAAACAGAAAAAAGTCGAACACCTCAGGCATGTTTACAGCAGCCGGCAACCCCCAAGCGATCCACTCAGTAGATCTTTTCAACCCCAGCAATGCCGATCCCCCCCCGCCAATCCCATTGTTTATGTCGCTTCCCGGCCCACCACATGACTTCACGCATCATGCACCGCTTGTTGTCCCTCCGTACCTCCGCAAAGCAACACAGCGCGTCATCAGCTACACAGCTGACACGTATGGGGCCCACCCGTCGGGCAACATGCGTAGTGTAGTGTGTACGCGGTCTTACTTGTGTAGGTGTCTACCAGGCTGGCCATTCTCTCGCGGACCATGTGGCCATGGGTCACTACTCACACTCAAGTTGACCTGCAATACTATAAACCTGCACCTCACCCAACTTTTTATCTGCGACTGACCTGTTTTTGACCAACTCCACTTTACCTGCACCTGACCCAACGGTCTGTATTTTCTACCCACAATGATTTGCAAACATTGCAATCCACCCAAGCCTGTGCGTACAGCATGTACCAGATCCGGTGCAGGACTCTATCCTTCTTCCATGAGATCCCTCAGGCCACATCGCCGTTCACCATGTGAAGATTGTTCAGTAAAGAGCTGTGAAGTCAGAGGGATGTGGCGCTTAGAATCCGCTCCATGTGAAGAAGCTGTGAATGGGATCCCACATGACCACTGCAGTGTGCTGGGAGGTTTGGCCCTGCTGTGACATATAGGGAGCTATGTGATTACACTGACTGCTTCCTCCTAATCAGTTATGCCTGACTCTGAAGGCAGAGCCCACAGCACAGAAAGCAGCAAACAGGAGCGTGAATTATTCACCAGATGCCAAAATACTCCTCATTTCCATTCACTGAAGCTATGAATACCAGATGCCTGTGATGGGAGACCTTTCAGGTGGGCTGTATGCAGGGCTGGTTCTGGACTTTTGTGTGCCTGAAGCAATACATTGTGAGGACCCCCCACCCCCGATGTGTGTGCAAAGCCGGACCGGAGAGGAGAGACACATCGGGCTGTGCATTGCAGGCACTGTCTATGCTTACCGTAAGCAACTAGAAACAGGAGCCGGCACCACCATAGGTCATAATAGGAATATCTTACCATATTGTGGCTGAGATGATAATTTAATCTTAGTCTTTCACTAAAACATCATAACCCATTATTCAACTTCCTTCCAAAGTCGTCATGCAGAGTAACCTGGGGCGGTTGTCAGTGGCCTTTTCTATGTGGGGGTTGAGAGGCAGGGATCGGTAGTGTGGAATGTTAGTGGCCTGTGGGGAGGAAGGGATCATTGGTGTGGATGGTTAGTGGCCTGTGTTGTGTGGGGAGGGACAATGGCCTCTGTTGTGTGGGGGTGGGGAGGAAGGGATCATTGGTGTGTATGGTCAGTGGTGTGTGAGAGTGTCAGTGGCCTCTGTTGTGTGGGGGTGGAGAGGAAGGGATCAGTGGTGTGGAATGTTAGTGGCCTGTGGGAAGAAGGGGTCAGTGGTGTGGATGGTTAGTGGCCTGTGTTGTGTGGGGAGGGACAATGGCCTCTGTTGTGTGGGGGTGAAGAGGAAGGGATCATTGGTGTGTATGCTCAGTGGTGTGTGGGAGTGTCAGTGGCCTCTGTTGTGTGGGGGTGGAGAGGAAGGGATCGGTGATGTGGAATGTTAGTAGCCTGTGGGAGGAAGGGGGTCAGTGGTGTGGATGGTTAGTGGCCTGTGTTGTGTGGGGAGGGTCAATGGCCTCTGTTGTGTGGGGGTGGGGAGGAAGGGATCATTGGTGTGTATGGTCAGTGGTGTGTGGGAGTGTCAGTGGCCTCTGTTTTGTGGGGGTGGAGAGGAATGAATCGGTGGTGTGTATGGTCAGTGGTGTGTGGGAGTGTCAGTGGCCTCTGTTGTGTGGGGGTGGGGAGGAAGGAATCAGTGGTGTTGAATGTTAGTGGCCTGTTCGAGGAAGGGGTCAGTGGTGTGGAATGTTAGTGGCCTGTGGGAGGAAGGGGTCAGTGGTGTGGATGGTTAGTGGCCTGTGTTGTGTGGGAGTGTCAGTGGCCTTTGTTGTGTGGAGAGGAAGGGATCGGTGGTGTGTATGGTCAGTGGTGTGTTGGGAGTGTCAGTGGCCTCTGTTGTGTGGGGGTGGGGAAGAAGGGGTCGTTGGTGTGTATGGTCAGTAGTGTGTGGGAGTGTCAGTGGCCTCTGTTGTGTGGGGGTGGGGAGGAAGGGATCGGTGGTGTGTATGGTCAGTGGTGTGTTGGGAGTGTCAGTGGCCTCTGTTGTGTGGGGGTGGGGAGGAAGGGGTCGTTGGTGTGTATGGTCAGTGGTGTGTTGGGAGTGTCAGTGGCCTCTGTTGTGTGGGGGTGGGGAGGAAGGGATCATTGGTGTGTATGGTCAGTGGTGTGTTGGGAGTGTCAGTGGCCTCTGTTGTGTGGGGGTGGGGAGGAAGGGATCGGTGGTGTGGAATGTTAGTGGCCTGTGGGAAGGAAGGGATCGGTGGTGTGGATGGTTAGTGGTCAGTGGTGTGTGGGCGTGTCAGTGACCTCTGTTGTGTGGGGGTGGTGAGGAAGGGATCAGTGGTGTGGAATGTTAGTGGCCTGTGGGGAGGAAGGGGTAGGTGCAGGGCCGGATTTCTGGCAAGGCCGCATAGGCCATGGCCTAGGGCACCAGAAATTTTGGGGCGGCTCAGTGAGGGGCAGTAAAGCTGTTCCGTGCAGCCATCCCTAACTACAAGGATATCTTTAACCCTATGTACTCTGTGTCCTGCACTTGTGTCGTCCCTGCAAAACCTGTAAGCGCTATCCTGCAGGTACACATCAGCCTAACTTTCATGGTGACAAAGTGGGTCCATCATTAACAAGATGGCAAACATAACATAAAAGTTCTTAAGGAAAACATAATTTATAATCTATACGCGTATTACTAAACTACTTATTGTCTGTGACATCCAATGATGGAAAGTAAGTAGAATTCTCATTGGGGCACACAGAGATAGCAACCATAAAGACGGTATAGTTGGCTTTGGGCGGTAAAAAGTACAAATCCGGCCCTGGGTAGGTGTTGTGGATGGTTAGTGGCCTGTGGTGTGTGGGCGTGTCAGTGACCTCTGTTGGGTGGGGATGGGGAGGAAGGAATCATTGGTGTGTATGGTCAGTGGTGTGTGGGCGTGTCAGTGACCTCTGTTGGGTGAGGGTGGAGAGGAAGGGGTAGGTGGTGTGGAATGTTAGTGGCCTGTGGGGAGGAAGGGGTCAGTGGTGTGGATGGTTAGTGGCGTGTGGTGTGTGGGAGTGTCAGTGGCCTCTGTTGTGTGGGGGTGGGGAAGAAGGGATCATTGGTGTGTATGGTCAGCGGTGTGTGGGCGTGTCAGTGGCCTCTGTTGTGTGGGGGTGGAGAGGAAGGGATCGGTGGTGTGGAATGTTAGTGGCCTGTGAGGAGGAAGGGTAGGTGTTGTGGATGGTTAGTGGCCTGTGGTGTGTCAGAGTGTCAGTGGCCTCTGTTGTGTGGGGGTGGGGAAGAAGGGATCATTGGTGTGTATGGTCAGTGGTGTGTGGGCGTGTCAGTGGCCTCTGTTGTGTGGGGGTGGAGAGGAAAGGATCGGTGGTGTGGAATGTTAGTGGCCTGTGAGAAGGAAGGGGTAGGTGTTGTGGATGGTTAGTGGCCTGTGGTGTGTGAGAGTGTCAGTGGCCTCTGTTGTGTGGGGGTGGGGAAGAAGGGATCATTGGTGTGTATGGTCAGTGGTGTGTCGGAGTGTCAGTGGCCTCTGTTGTGTGGGGGTGGAGAGGGAGGGATCGGTGGTGTGGAATGTTAGTGGCCTGTGGGAAGGAAGGGTAGGTGTTGTGGATGGTTAGTGGCCTGTGGTGTGTCGGAGTGTCAGTGACATCTCTTCTCCTGAGTGCTCATTGTAGTAATTTGCCCCTCTCTCTCTCTCAGGAGCTGTAAGCTGAGTGGAGGCAGTTTCTCCATGGCGTCTGGCGACATTCTCTACATCGACATAACAAGACGCTGGAGCAGCATGGCACTAGACCAAAGAGAATCGGGTAACTCCATGATGTCCTACAGATCTGGTTCCGTTCTTCTCCTTCTTCCTCTTTCTTGCACACAGCCCCCTGCTGTGTGGGTGGGATAGCGGAATGCTGCACTTCTGATCTGTTACTAGAGCTGAATACACACTAGATTCTAGTGACTAGAACAACCTCGGCCAAGATGGCTGATAAAGACAGCCTCAGGCCAGAATCTAGCATGTGTATGGGAGCAAGGCTGGCACTTCCATTAAAGGGGTTCTGTAGGGGGGGGGGCTGAGGATAAAAACCGCCACTTGCCTGAGGCTTCTATCAGCCCCCTGTAGCAGTAATGTCCCACACCGTCCTTCTCTGATCCGCCGTTCCATAGCATCTCCTGCTGGCCCACAGCATCAGCTCACCCCCCCAAACCCCCCTCCCCCCACAGAACCCCTTTAAGGTAAGGCAGGCCCCCGAGCGCTGCCAAACCTTCTGCGCTGCCGGACCCCTGACTTCCCCTGTAACTCTCATGAGCTCCTGGGGCCCCTGCACAATAGCATTGTATCTCACCTGTCCCGGCGGCTGGCGCACTGCTCCGTTCCTTCCTGCTCCACATCTTCATCCCGCTGCCCGCCTCTTGTGACCGACACATGTCATTATGCATAACGTGTGCTGGATCACAAGAGGCGGCCAGCGAGAAGATGTGGAGCAGGGCACCGGCTGCCGGGGCAGGTGAGATGCAATGCTGCCATCCTGCAGGGACACCAGGTAGCAGATTAGGGGCAGCAGCCGGCTCAGGGGCCCTGGGGGGCAGGTTGCCTTTACTCTGGGGCCCCATTGGATGTTGATCTGGCCCTGTATAGGTGCCCTTCCACCCCACTCACAGGAAGACGCTCCATTGTCCGCTGCGGAATATGTAAAGCGCTGCGGAATATGTTGGCGCTATATAAATAAAAATAATAATAAAATAATAATTGTCCGCGATGGGTTGTTCCTCAGCCCGAACTGTCATTGGAGGAGTGGAGGATCAGCGCAGTCACCATGGCCAAGGCTTCTTTCACACTAAAGGTGGCCACACATGATACAATAAAATGATCCGATTTTACGTTAATTCGATAAAAACGATCGGATCTCCCGAAAAAATCGAAAGCTTTTTTTCATTCGACTTAAAAATGCAATCGGATTTCCCGTTTTCGATCCGGAATGCCAGATATTTTTCTTCAATCTTTCTAAAGATTGATTGGTGTGTGTTGGATTGTCAATTTATTAATACACAAACCCTAGCAATTTTGTCAGAGTTTCCAATAATTTTTATCATAATTGGGGGACAATTGAACATAGATGTGTGGTACATTGGTCATATTTTTGAAATGTTACAATCAGTCAGAAAAATGTATTGCAATTCTTAATTGAACAGATATTTAAAAAATTGTATGGTGTGTGGCCACCTTAACCTATTTTGGTTCCTGGACGTAGTTTCTACGCGTAGTTTATCGCGCGCGTGCACGCGCACTCCCGGCCGCGGATTCGGTAGCCACAGAATCAATGTATCGGGCTATGGTGGCCGATCACTGATTCCTCTCCCCCGCTGAAAAAGCGACAGCTTCTCTCGGAAGCTGTGCTTTTTCTGACCGTTGCCTCCCCCTGCGTCACTCTAAGCTCTAAGCGTGTGTTACGCTTAGAGTGACGTCATGTAAACAAACTCATGGCCGCCATCTTGTGGCCAAAAAGTAAAACTACAACTAAAAGTAAAAAAAATTAAAAACAACACACAATTACATTATAAAACTATAGTTTACATCCCACCCTCCCAAAAATACCCAAATAAAATGTTTAATATAAAAAAAAAACATTACAATAAAAAAAAAAAAATGTAAATATTTACCTAAGGGTCTAAACTTTTGAAATATCATTGTAAAGATTAAATATTTCTATTTTTTGTGATAGGGACATAATTTTAACGGTGTAATAACCGGGACATATGGGCAAATACAATACGTGAGTTTTAATTATGGAGGCATGTATTATTTTAAAACTATAGTGGCTGAAAACTGAGAAATAATGATTTTTTCCGTTTTTTTCTTATTCTTCCTGTTTAAATACATTTACAGTAAATTGGCTCTTAGCAAAATGTACCCCCCAAAGAAAGCCTAATTGGTGGCGGAAAAAACAAGAAATAGATCAGTCCATTGTGATAAGTAGTGATAAAGTTATAGGCTAATGAATGGGAGGTGAACATTTCTCAAGTGAAAACGACGAAACGCAAATGGGTTAAGAACGCTTGCAGGAGCCGATTTCCTGCACGCTTTATGATCTGCAGCCTGGACGTCGGGATGTTGCGGTGCGACGCTGATTAGCGGCAGTAATTCTAATTCACCCGACGGGAAAACACCTGCATCGGATGATTAAAAGCACCCAGGTGCATCGATCCGCAACCCACCAAAACGCAGAGTTGGATGTGAAAGGTAAAATGAAAGTCTATGGACCTCGGTTAACGCAAAGTATTGACGCCAGACATCAGCCCTGGTGTGGAAGAGCTGTAAGCTGTCTGCCGCTTTATTTCTGAGCAGCTTTTTGTTCCTTTGTATTTAAAGGTCAACTGTAGCAAGAGCTATATGGAGGCTGCCATATTTCCTTTCTTTTAAGCAATACCAGTTGCCTGGCAGCCCTGCTGATCCTCTGTGTCTAATACTTCTAGTTATAGACCCTGAACAAGCATGCAGCAGGTCAGGTGTTTCTGACGTTATTGTCAGATCTGACAAGATTAGCTGCATGCTTGTTTTAGGTGTGTGATACATACAGTAAAATGCGATCATGTGCTGCTAGTGCATCGGAGATAGCAAGAGATCTGGCATGCTGGATTCTTAGCCAATAACGTGCTGCCGCTGTGCACACGCTGGCAGGACTCCAGATTCTCCACCATGTCTGGCACATACAGTCATGTGTACGTAGCTAAAGACAGTCTGATCATTTGATTGGACCTTATCCACAGACCCGCATAATGTATGCCTAACCCTAACCTTCATCTTCATTGTGTGCTGGCTTCAGCTATTGTATTGCCGTGCGCCATACAGAGCACAACCAGTCCATCCTCTCCCCTAACACTCACACACAAAAGCACAGGATTTGACAACATAAAGACATAACACCAGAAGGACTTCCTTCATTCTCCTTATGGGTCTCATTGGCTGTGCCTGAGGGGTCCCTGCTGATGGGTGTGGTCTGCCTGTATTGGCTCCTCCTTGATCATCTGACTATGGGACCGTTAAGACTGGATTTATACCTTTTGTGCCTCTAGGCCAAGTATGCTGTGTCTCCCATTCCTTGTGCAGCAATGCCCCGCCCATTCCAAGTGCAGTCCCCTCCCATTCCAAGTGCAGTCCCCTCCCATTCCAAGTGCAGCCCCTTCTTCCATGTGTATCATCCATGTACAGCACCCCTTTTTTTCATGAACAGCTCCTTTGAGCATCATCTTTCCTTTTTCATGTGTTACTCCCCATTTTCAGCCTCCCCGTTTCATGTTCAGGTCTTTGACACCTTTCCAGAAATCCAGCCTTGGGGACTATCACTGTCCACTCCTCAGTATCTTTTTTTTTTTTTACCGAGAAAAACTTTATTGAACAAAAATAAGGATAACATTACATTTTAAGTACAGGTAAAGTTTACATTGGTATCAAAATACACACAGTACAGATCACTTAGAGGAGCAGCCTGTTAGATGCACAAAATTACATATTACGTATCTCATATTAGATATTGTGGTTGCATTTTACTTAAAGAGAACCTGAAGCGAGGAAATTTACAATAAACACATGATGTACCTGCAAATAAATATTACATACTAACCTCACCGGCAGTTCCTCTCAGAAGCTCACCATTTTCTTCTTACAGTGATCCCTTCCAGTTCTAACAATATTTTGTCCCCGATCCACGCTACGTAGCGTGGATCGGGGGGGTTGGCCCTAGAGCTGCGCAGCCGCACTCGCGGCTATGCGGACTGCGCAGCCGCGGCCAGAGGAAGCGGCCATTTTGGGAGAGGCAGGGGAGCCCGACCCGGGCCGTGGGGTCGGGAGCCGGCCCGGGGGGCTAATGAGCGGGGGGACCCGGCGGATCGGCACGGAGGGCGCGGACGGCGTCCTACGTGCCGTAAAAGATTGTACAGGTAATTAACTTTGACTAATTTGGCCTCATAAGTCCTTTAAAGGCAAGGGCATTGTCTAGTGTCTTCTTCCTGCATATCGGTGTTGGAGATTCAGCAGCAAGCCATCTCAGGGCAATCTCCTGTCTATATCAGAAAAAGGAGAGAGAAGAGAGACCCTCTGTGGTGCAATACCTTTAATTCAGTTTACAAATTGCCAAAGAAACGCAAGTACAAGATCGCATAAATTTGTAAGCATATCTCACATGCTCAGTGTTCCACTCCTCGGACGTCGACCGTAGCCAGCAGGGGACATTAACAAAGGTCCGTGGTAGGACCCGGCACACGGAGCTTGCCTTGACTCCAGACCTACCACGGACCTTTGTTGATGTCCCCTGCTGGCCACGGTCGACGTCCGAGGAGTGGAACATTGAGCATGTGAGATATGCTTGCAAATTTATGTGATCTTGTACGTGCATTTCTTTTGCAATTTGGAAACTGAATTAAAGGTATTGCACCATAGAGGCGCTCTCTTCTCTCTCCCTTTTCTGATACGGACTTGTCAGATCCCACCGCTGAGAGAGCTGCACTGGATGCTACCTTTCCTCCTCTTATTGTCTGACACTGGCATTGGAGAACTGATTTACTTTGTACATAATATCCTTTAGTCCTGGTTGTAACACGCAGCGCGCATATATTTGTCTATTGTGCAATCACCTGTCTAGCAGCAAATGGGGTCTCTTTCATCAATGACTTGGTACAGGCCCATATACCCTCATCACCTACAACACAAAGCACAGGGTCCCACTCCTCAGTATCTTAGAAGCGTTCTAGCTATCTGTAGTTGTGTAACTCATAGAAAAGGTTAAAATCTGAATGAAATGTACTCGCGGTGACATTCCGGTGACCCGTTCATCCAGTGGAATAATAATGATCATTAGCCAATCGCAGCGCTGATTGCACAGCCCATTTGCATGCAGCACGGCCGGCTTCCATTAGCTGGGATATGAATCCGCGGCAGTCTCGGGAGTCACGCTACGTGGGACGGGGTACATTGAATAAGAATCACAGCCGCTCTATAAAATATAACATCTCCGCGATTAGTAGCTCTGCGACGGCGGCTGATCACCCCGCTGATACGCCGCTACATTTCACCCATCTACGGGACATTAACAAACTTCAATAGGCACTTGAGAGCGGCGATGGGAAATAACACTGTATCAGTAAACAGTAAGGATATAACGCCACCCCTACTTATTAGTACGCCGCTGGTGAGTGGGGCGCAAAGAGAGCTGAAGGACGGCTCCCCCTGCTGCCGCTGAAATTCCTGGCGGCGTTAAAGGACACTCGAGGTGAAAATTAACTAATGAGATAAACAATTGTATCTATCCTCCTTCTAAAAATGACTTTTTTAGTTAGCCCACAGTCTTATTTTATATTTAAATTTACTTTTTAAGTATTTAAAGAGGAACTGTCGCAAAAAAACTTAAAAGTGAAAACACATACAAATAAGAAGTGTATTTCTCCCAGAGTAAAATGAGCCATAAACCACTTTTCTCCTATGTTGCTGTCACTTACAGTAAGTAGTAGAAATCTGACATTACCAACAGATTTTGGACTAGCCCATCTTCTCATAGGGGGGTTCTCAGGGTTTTCTTTATTTTTAAAAGCAGTTAGTGAATGGCAGTTGCTCCATCCAACTGCCAAAATAGTGTGCAGCGAGCTGGGAGGCTGGCCAGCATCTTTGTATTAATCATTTTCAGGGAATGTCTCTATACAGAATAAAGGCCATGCTCAGAATCCCCCATGAAGAGATGGAATAACCCAAAATCTGTCAGTAATGTCAGATTTCTACTACCTACTGTAAGTGACAGCAACATGGGAGAAAAGTCATTTATTTGTATGTGTTTTAAAGAGAACTTGTAACCTAAAAACCTCATATAAATAAAGATACCAGCCTGTAGGCTTTCATCTCCTGTCCCCCTCTGTCACATTTTCGCTGCTGTTTTTTGTAAACAAAAATATGGCTGCCAAACAGGAAGTTCAGGAAGCTCATAATATTGCATGTTCCTGTAAACTGCATTACAGTTTACATGAAAGGTTATATTATTGAACAATAAATTCAGCCTTTAGAGTTTATTTCATAGTTTAGAAGAAGTTTTACCTTGTAAAGAATGCTGCAATCTTTAGTAGTGATTACTGATAGCAGGTCCGTGTCTGCAATCTGCAGTAGTCTATGAGCTATGCTTCTCACAATTATCAGCTTTTATCAGTAGATGATACTGAGTTACTGAGAGCAGGGAATGTGTGAGCTCTGCTTCTCACAGTTTTCAGTGTGTGAAAGACTGGAAGAAACTCAGAGCAGGGCTATCAGTGTAACCTCCTCCTGTCTGTAAACCATTACAGTCACTTCCTCTTTGGGCCGACAAGCCTGACAAAGGAGAGTCAATTTAATTTATTACAGCAATGGAGCAACTAAAAAAGGCTGCAGTAAGCCAGAGAACGTTAGAATAGATATAAGAACTTGTAGGATAGTAGAAAATAGGCTGAAAATGTTGTTACAGAGTCTCTTTAAATTTTAAGATTTTCGCAGCAATTCCTCTTCAATGTTTCATGGCCTCTTCTCAATGAGACTATTGAACCTTTTTATCTCTTTCCTGCTTTTAGAAGCCATTTACTACCAGGAAAGTGTTATATGTCTGCAATTCCTTATCAGTAAACGGTTACGTTATAATCTGACCCGGACAGAAATAGTCACTTGCATACCTGATTTTTAACTCTTTCAGGCAGAGAAAAAAAAAAGGAACACAGCCTAGTTATGTGTGTGCTATGCACTGTACATACCCATTTCTATCTCATCATGTCACATGTCACCTCAGATGTCCTTTAAATACTATTCCCCCTCCGAGTTGTAGCAACTTGGAGGGAGATGTAATTCGGGGTCCTGCAATCGTCCTTACCCTTACGTGCCCCACGCACTATAGCAATAGTGATGCTGTAATGGCGCCTAGTTTCGCCGCTGAGCCCCGTGCACTGAAACAACCTGCTTCATCTTCTTCATCTTCTGAGATGAGCAAGCATTCTCTTCCATGCTACTTCCACCCAGATGGATGGACATGTGTACAGAGAGTGCTGAGAGATGGCTGGATATATAGATACATGGATACCAACTAACTGACTGGCATCCCTCCAATCTGTACTGATCTCGCCTGCTCGTCTCATTCATCTCTCTTCTCGCTCTTCCTCTGCTGCTCCTCTCTGTCAAGCTCTTCATTGGCTACCAATTAACCAGAGGATACAGTTCAAATTCTTACCTGTAACCTACAAAGCTCTCCTCAATGTCTCTCCCCTGTACATCTCCTCACTAGTTTCCAGATACCAACTACAATCGCAATCTCAGATCTGTACAGGAGCTTCTTCTGTCCTCCTAGAATCACCTCCTTGCATTAGCGTAGACAAGATTTCTCACATGCCTCAACCCTCCTCTGGAATGCCCCATCACAACACATCCGTCACTCTCCAACCTTTTATATCTTTACCCGCTCCTCAAAACTCACTTTTTCCAACAAGCATATGCTCTAACTTAGGTCATAATGTTTACCGATTTTTTTTCTATATCTCAACCTAACCTTACTGTCACACAGAACCCTCCCTCTACCGATGCTTAACCCTAAGACCTTCCTGTACTGATGACTAACCCTAAAACCTTCCTCTACCAATGTCTGATCCTAAAACCTCCCTCTACTGATGTCTAATCCTAAAACCTCCCTCTACTGATGCCAAACCCTAAGACCTTCCTCTACCGATGTCTGATCCTAAAACCTTCCTTTACTGAAGTCTAATCCTATAACCTCCCTCTACTGATGCCTAATCCTAAAACCTCCCTCTACTGATGCCTAACCCTAAAACCTCCCTCTACTGATGCCTAATCCTAAAACCTCCCTCTACTGATGCCTAATCCTAAAACCCCCCTCTACCGGAGTCTAACTCTTAAGCCCCCCCCCCCTCCCCCAGGTGCCTAACACTTGACCTCACCAATCCTTAACCTAACTCCCCTGGCACAAACGATTGATGGACAGCGGATGGACTGGATTAATCTTCCTCCGTTGCACACAGTCCTCCCGCACTTCTTCCTGTATGTCCTCCCCGCACTTCCTCCTGTATGTCATCCTGTGTGTCCCCCCGCACTTCCTCCTGTGTGTCCCCCCGCACTTCCTCCTGTGTGTCCCCCCGCACTTCCTCCTGTGTATCCTCCCGCACTTCCTCCTGTATGTCATCCTGTGTGTCCCCCCGCACTTCCTCCTGTGTGTCCCCCCGCACTTCCTCCTGTGTGTCCCCCCCGCACTTCCTCCTGTGTGTCCTCCCGCACTTCCTCCTGTGTGTCCTCCCGCACTTCCTCTTGTGTGTCCCCCCCCCGCACTTCCTCCTGTGTGTCCCCCCCCCCCCCCCCGCACTTCCTCCTGTGTGTCCCCCCCGCACTTCCTCCTGTGTGTCCCCCCCGCACTTCCTCCTGTGTGTCCTCCCGCACTTCCTCTTGTGTGTCGTCCCCCCGCACTTCCTCCTGTGTCCCCCCCCCCCCCCCGCACTTCCTCCTATGTGTTCCCCCCGCACTTCCTCCTGTGTATCCTCCCGCACTTCCTCCTGCGTGTCCCCCCGCACTTCCTCCTGTGTGTCCTCCAGTTTATGAAGTGCGCAGAGACTCCTTCCACTTACACTATAGAGACACATTTCCAGTCAGCGGCCACACAGAGCGCTTCATGCAAATCACATCATTAACATGGAAATAGATGCTGAATCTCCCGGCTCGTGGCAGCCGGGTCACCTCGCTGGATGTGATTATCTCCCGTCCTCCAACTACTCCAACACAAAGCCACTGATTGCTACAATCGCTCATTAACCCCCCCCTGGCTGTCGGGACGCAATGTCCTGCAATATAGAATACGCAGTATAATGACCCCCCCTTCTCTCTCTATAAATATCAGAGCGACGGCAATACATTCACCCACACATAATGCTGCATATTCAAGCTAACAGCGTATAGGTCAGACCATATGACCAACTGGACATCCCTCCCCAGAATAAACGTGTCATTGTGGTCTTCTGGGAACTCCAAACCTTCCAGGAAGACAGAAAAAACACAAGGAAGTCAACACAAATTACTTATCTTTCCACCTAATTAATAAAAAATAACCTTTCAGCACATTTACAAGAAAAATAATCACTCAAAGTAAGTAAAAGTAAAGTAAGTCAATATTGCTTTTCTTACCTTTAATTATATTGGGTTTTTTTGCTCTTTGGGAGCATGTAACATAGATGAGGTGAAAACAGGGGAGAAAGCTTTGTGGATCATCCTCACAGAAAGAAGTGGGAGCCTGTATGGTGGCGTGCTTATGAATCGGCCGCCAGGAGACTTGGGCGCAGGATGCAGCCGATATACGGCTCACCCTGTTCCTGCACAAGTCCCGGCGGTGTTAACTGCTATTCCCCCTCCAGGTCTCCTCTCATACCGCAGCAGATGTTGTCATCACATGACTACCGGTACATGGCTCGTGCTCTACATAATGTTGACAATGCTGTTTCTCCTGAAGGAAGGTATAATTCGTCCCCCAGCACTTTTTACTCCATTTTGCACTGGGGCATTTTGCAGTATTGTGTTACAAGTCATGCTGTAGTTAGGTCATTCCACCACTAGAGGTGCTATCTGAGCGGAGCTTCTACCTGACATATCTCAGTCTCGGCATCTTCAGGTGATTTATAGAGAGGAAGCATATCGAAGAAGCGCTGAACCCAGCGTTGTGCCGCCTCTCGTTTCTGTGAACCAGACATAGTTAATGGCATGAAATTGACGCTTTTAGCGAAGGAAGGGCTGAAGTTTGGCAGATAAATATCTTTGAAAGGGGCCTGAAAACACCATTCAGAGAGCAATAATTCAACATAAGGGATCATCATCTGCCGCTTACATTTTTTTATTTCAGGCACTTAATAATCCCAAAGCGTGGAATTGTCGCCTCCCGGCAGATGGCCGCAGAACGCCGGTGATTGCAGAGTAAATGCCTCCGTACGGGAGACACATGGAAATGGCCATTCGCCGAGCGTGAGAAGCAACATTGTCATCTGCCCCGTAAATGACGTTTCCCTTCCTCTTATCTCTATAAACTAGGATGTATAACAGAGTCGCCAACGTGGTATCAAAACATTTAAAAACAGTTTAAATAGAGGAGGTAGTGGTGGACTTACCTCCTCCAAGAAGGCACCAAAAATAGTTGGTTTATAGAGGCGCTTGGTTCTTTTACTGACCTTATATGCTATTACACCATTGTTATTGCCTGATGAAGCGGGATTAAACCCGCAAAACGCGTTGCACTTTTGGAGTATTGTTAGTAAATTGTTGTATACTATAAACCAACAATTTTTGCTGTCTTCTTGGAAGTCCACCATTACCTTTTTATACTACGTTGGCGCATGTTATACATCCTAGTATATTGGGGTGGAGGGGTATTGCCCCATCTTTCCGATTTACGGACAGAGATGTCTTAACCTGAGTTGGGTCGGTTCTAATCTCCACACCTGCCATTGCAGTGGTTGCCTTTGTGGTAACCCTGGTTGGTGAGTATTACTTCTTCGTGATTACGTATAATCTGGTGCGCATGCGGGGAACAACCGTCTCCACTCATATCCCGGTTCCAACTTGAACTGGGGGGGGGTCGCTCTCCTTGGATGTTCCTCTATTTTTACTCTGGACAGTAATCAATAGGGGACTCTCACCTCTCTATGGGGTGTATTTGCAACTGGGATATAGTGTCAGGGAGGCTAGGTCTACACTTATACACAAATAAAGAACCTGTTTTTTTAACATTGGACACTGAAGAGAATAGAGAAAAGGAGCGGGAGGACACCGGGAGCCCGATCTGGTGTATTATCGCAGATGTGATGGGTAAGTATACAAAATATATTGAAATATACTCACAAAGCCGGGCTGCACAAAATGCAACCAAACTAAATCGCATGTGGGGAAGTACCGTCCCCACTCGGCCTTGTGGCTTCGCTTCGTTGGTCGCAGCTCCTTAAGAAAGATACACCTGGCTGGGTGGTGACCCCCCAAACCAATGGGGGGTAAAAAGCAATAGGAGAAGGTAGGAGGCACCCTTGGGGTACTCGTGTATAACAATTTCATCAGGTCGAGTATCGTGCCAAATAGGAGAGGCGCCTAAGATTGGGGACCTCTCCTGTTTGGCTCGATACTCGACCTGATGAAGCGGCGTTACCGCGAAACGCGTTGTCAATTTTAAAAGTGCCTTATTAAAGTATTCTTTACATGATACCCTGAGTGAACATTTCATAAGGTAGGATCTTTCCATACCTGTTGCCGTTTTTTGTTTTATACATATGCCCCTATAGTGGTTCTGTCAACCAGTGGTATATAAATTGTTATACGAGTGCTCCAAGGGCGCCTCCTACCTTCTCCTATTACTGTTTTTTAACATGACTTCTAGATAGAGGTAAGCTGCCTCTGTTTTATTTTACATAGAAAAGACCTAAGCCACTATATCAACTCTAGGGCGCCTCCCTGACACTATATCCCAGTTATAAAATGGAGAGGTATGGTAAGTAGGGATGGTTAATGAGATGCAAATTTTGAGTTGATGCAGCATTATGCAAATTTTGTAGGCAAATGTATGCAGCTTAAAAATGAACCAATCATATCCTGTTGAGGTAGAATTTAATTGGTCCATTTTCAAGCTGATTAAATTTGCGTACAAATTTGCATAATCATGCATCAACTCGGAATTATTTGCATCTCATTGACCATCCCTACTTATCATACCTCTCCTTTTTATATTGTTTTGTACCTTTTGGACGCCTCCACCAGTTTACTGCAGACAGATTGGTTGCTTTTGTACGCTCCATCAAATACTAAAAAAGTAAAATATTGTGGTAAAAACGTGCATGGTAACCATTGGAACAAGCCAGACAAACAGACAAACAAGGAGACTTATAAACCCCTTCTCCACCTCTGCTACGCATATCTACGCTCCTTAAAACTTCACTAGCGCATCAGGGGTGTAGATATGTGTATTTGTTTATTTACCCGTTTGCTCGCTATCCCTGGCCTCCTGTTTCGTTTCCGTCGCCATTCCGCCGATTCATTATTGGTGAATGGGAACAGCTGTTCCCAAAGCCGTTCACAGTGTCGGCAATGAATGAAAGCTGGCATCAGCGAGATTCATTCACAAAAGTGAAAACCACATACCGTATATACTCGCATATACGCCGAACCACATATAACCAGAGGTACCCACTTTTCTTTCAGAAACCAGGAAAAAGTGATTGACTCGCGTATAAGTCCCCTCCACTGTAGCCAGATGTGCCCTCAGTACAAGTCATCCCCTCTCCCCATAGCCAGATATGCCTGGAGGATGATACAGCTGTGTCTCAAAACGCCACTGGAAGGCGTCATATATATGAGAAACAGCGATTGCCACACAGGAAGAATCCCCGATCTCTGCACTGCTGACACATTGCTTGCACGCTCCGCTCCACAAGCCAGGGGACACAGGTAGCCTTGAGCAGCGCACTCTGCACACCATGTTGCAGGGGGTGGGAGGAAGTGACACAGCAGGGAGCCAGCTGGTAAGAGCAGGATCACTAGTGCACGATCCTAACACTCCAATGCTAGTAACAAAACCTGCTCCTCCATCCGTTCTGCTCCACTGACTCGCATATAAGCTGAGGAAGTAACTTTTCAGCACATTTTTTGTGCTGAAAAATTAGGCTTATACTCGAGTATATAAGGCACTTCCTATGTATTGTTCACAGTACACTGGAATTAAGTGTGGTGACATTTTGTGGCTAAAAAGTAAAAATACACACACATGCACTATTGTATATAAAACTAAATACATTTTTATTAATTTTTAACCCCTTTCACCCCTACCTCAGTTAAAGGGAAAGAGGCGCCCTGGTATGTATAAAATGGATTAAAACCAGTTTAAAATCGAAAAAGGTGAGTTGGCTTACCTCAATACTGAAAATCTTGTATGAACAAAGAATTTTATTTAGCTCAGGCAACACGTTTCGCAGGTCTCAGCCCGCTTCCTCGGGCCAATCACAGTGCCAATTAGAAGAAAAACCAATAGCAAAGGGAGCCTCCTGTCTCCACCTGCTTCCTGCGGTTGGTTGCCCCCTTGCAACCCGCCTTTGTGAGTAGTATTTCAAATTTCTTTTCTTAACACTTTTCCTAACATACTACACTATTTGGGCTCCTGTTTTTGTCTCCTGTACCTTTTTGCCTAGGGTGCTGCAACACCCCTCCAACTTTGTTTACCCCTACCTGATAGTTAACAAAAAAAAAATTACATAATTTAACCTATCCCGGACCGACGCAGTACGATTGTCACAGGAGCCCTCAGTGGCTGACCGCACTTAGCCTTCTAAACGGTGCCAGCGCACAGATCGTGCGAACTCTGGTCGCAGTCAATGCGCAGGAACCGTTAAGAATTGGCCGCAGACAACTCAGAAGGGAGCCTGTGAGACACGGGTGATTACAGCGTACACACGATTCCAGGGGATTTGCCACCACCACTGGTATGGGCCAGTGGACCCGATTTACTGACTGACTGGTCCTGCGAATAAAACGGTTAAACACACGATATTCTGTCTAGCCAACAACAAACAAACAGTAGCGTATCTTCAGAGACCCGGGATCAGTTCTGTGTGTGCTGATAAGCAGGATAGCGGAACAGTGAATGACTTGGAGGAAGTCTTTATTCACAGCAATATAAATAATTAATATATACAGACAATTATTAAAATCAACAATTATTGAAACAGTAATAGCCAGAATGAAAAATAAAAGAAGGGAGAAAAATACTTAGTTCCTGGAAAGATGTCCTTTTTGTGGGAAAAATCAGAGTTCTGGTTTCCAATCAAGTTCAAGCAAAACGGTTTCAAGTTCTTAGAGTTCTTTGTTCAGATGGGTCAGCAAAATGGCCACCAGCCATATGTCCTCTGGCTGGCAGCAGCTTGTCATGAAGATGGTAAAGGGAGGAATGATGCCCTCCTGCTGGCCAGGTGCTTTTGATGAAGCTGGTTTGGGGGTGTGGCAATGCCGGCCCATCTGAGTCACCCACCAATGACAGTTCATTCCCTCTGAGAGATTTTAGGGCTAAACTTATGAAATGCTGTAACTCCTGAACCATACACGTTATATTTAGGGGGGTAACAGCTTCAGACTTGTTGGAAAATACAGATTAATATGACATCAGACACGGCTAAGCCAGCGGGTCAGGCTCCTGAGAAGATTCATATCTCGATAACCGGACGGTCTATCCCAAGGAATTTCATATCAGCACGATGGCCAGATTTTACCGGACAAGACGATATGAATTTTATAGCTGTGCGACATACGGTTTTCGTATGCCGACAGGAAATCATATCACCCATGCTTTCCTTATGGCCCATGCTCGGTGCCGGATCGGCTGGCTTTCTATGGCCCCCCTGTGGAGCCAGTTCCCTGGACCTTCCCAGCTCCTGACAGACGGCACATGCTCCGCAGTAGTTTGCTACATCCCTGTTCATCCGGGGCCAATAAAACTGTTTCCGAATACCGGCAAGTGTCTTGCGGACCCCTGAGTGCCCTGTCAGAGGATTACCATGTGCGGATTTCAGCACATGTCCCCTGAACGCACTCGGGACCACAAGCCATTTGGTATTCGCGTGGGATCTACCTGTAGGGGGCTGTACAGACTCACTGTACAGTCTCCCACCTTCCCAGTACACCTTGAAAGCGGCCCCGTCTGCGAGGGGCTCAGCGGCTTGCTGCCTGAGCACCTCCAGGCTTGGGTCACTTTGTAGTGCGGCTGAGAATATGGCGCTGTCAGTTTCAGCCAACTGGCTCATGTCACACGAGGCCAGCGGCTGAAAGGTCTCATCCCTGTGGTCAGAGGAGGGGGAGGAGGCCGGAACCCCCTCCACCTGTCCTGAGCTCAGGTTCTGAGCAGTGCAGCTGCGCGGTACTGCTAGCACCGGTACACTGTCAGAATGGCACAGACGGACATTACTCAAATCATCATTGCATGCAGTAATGACATTGACAGGTATAGACATTTTTTCATTACAGACAGGTTGTACAGTAAACTCAGGTACAGTTACAGCATCATCACAACAGACAGTCTGTACATCAAACTCAGGTGCCTTTGAAGCAGGCACTATTGAACCTGGTACCCTTGAACTGGGCACATTCAACCCACCTCCCCCTGGTGCTCCCCCAAGTGTATAAAGTACCTGGTGGTGGGTGGAGAGTCCGTCTCCTTCCGTGAGCGACAAGGCGGTCGTGGCAGGTTCATAGTAGGACACAAGCTTGCCCAAATCAGTCCCCAGCAACACAGGGACTGGGAGATCCTTCATAACCCCAACAATCCTTTCGTGGACCCCTCCCACTCCCCAATCCAGCTTCACTCTTGCGTGGGCTATGTGGAAAAGGGTGCCCTCTACTCCAGTAAGGGCAAGGGATCGGCTGGAGCTGATGCTCTCCTTTGGCACAAGATGTGAGTGAACTAACGTGATGTCAGCTCCGGTGTCTCGAAATCCGGTGACAACTTTGCCGTTCACTCTAACAAGTTGCTGCTGGTCGGTTCGGTCGCGGGTTTCCTGTCCGCGTGCAAACAGGACAAAATCTGATGATCCAGGCTGTGGTTCGCTGGCGGGTTGCCTCTGCTGTGGGTGAGGTGCAGGTGATGCAGATGATCCAGGTGCTGGTGGTGTCTGTCTCCGCTCCGGACAGTCGAATTTCATGTGTCCGGGCTGGCGGCAGTAGTGACAGGTGACCTCTCCAGGCGCGGCAGGCCTGGGTGCAGCAGCTGCGCTGGGTGGCCTCTGTGGCGGACGGCTCACAGGGGCAGGAGGGTCTGCCGAGGTATTGGGCTGACCTCCTCTCCAGCTGGATGGGACAGTTCTGCGGGTATCAGCCACCCGGGTAGTTGCAAAAGTCTCAGCAAGGTCTGCAGCGACAGTTGCTGAAGCCGGCCTGCGTTCTAGCACAAACTGGCGTACATCAGCAGGGCAAATGTTCAGAAATTGTTCCAGGACTATCAAGTCCTCCAGGACATCATAAGACCCTTTGGTGAGGCCTAGTGTCCACTGGCGGAGTGTGGTGAGCAAGCTGCTGGCCACATCTCGGTACGAATCAGAAGGCTTTTTCTGCCAGGCCCTGAACTTTTTCCGATAGGCTTCTGGCGTCAGCTGGTACTTAGTAATGATAGCGTCTTTTATAGCAGCATAATCATTATCCTTCTCCGCAGGCAATTCTGCGAAGGCATCAAGCGCTTTGTAGCGCAGCAAAGGTGTCAGATGTCTGGCCCACTGGTCTTGGGACAGACGATACCGACGGCATGCTTTTTCAAAAGTCCGCAAAAACAAGTCAATGTCAGTGTCTTTTTCAATATTAGCAAATTTAAATTTTGCACTTACGGGTGCTGCAGCTCCTTCGGCAGGGAGGCTGGGCGGTGAACTCCGGCTGGCCTGTTGAACCTTTGCCATGTTGAGCTCATGCTGTCGTCTCTCCCGCGCCTCTGCGGCATCCCTCTCCGCGTGGCGTTCAGCAGCAGCAGCAGCAGCTGTGCGTTCCGCAGATTGGCGATCCTCAGCCGCCTTGCGTTCTGCAGATTGGCGCTCCTCGCGCATGTACTGCAGGTACTTGTCCAGGTCAGTCTCCATGAGCTTTTGTAATGCCTGCTGCATTACCGGGTCAGCACCCATGGACAGTCCAGTACTGGCCAGTTCCGGGCGAGTACTGTCAGAAACTCTGGGATTGGGGTCCACACTGACATTCTCCGGCGTAACTGTTGATGCAGGGCCCTCAGGATGCACAACCTCTGTACGGTCCGGAGTCTCAGTCTCTGGTTCCCCTCGATTGTCAGATGGGCTGGTATCCACCTCAGCGGACACTCCCGGCTCCCGCAGTTGCTGGGTATCCCATCTGGACAAGTCGGCTATCAGGTCCCGTTTTGTCTTGCGGAGGATGCCAATGCCCCTCTCTTCGCAAAGATTTTCCAGGTCTGCTAGGCACATGTTCTGGTAGTTCCCGGACATTTCCATGCCAAATAAAATAAAACTTTGGGGAAGGGGTACTGGCTACACAGTCTCTCTGTATATATAAAAAATATATTGCCTTCCAGCTACACCAACGAATTAGTTCGTTTCTCGATAGCGCTAGCGTAGATACTTTCAGCACAACACAGGTCCCAACCGCTGCCTAACACTGTCACAGGAGCCCTCAGTGGCTGACCGCACTTAGCCTTCTAAACGGTGCCAGCGCACAGATCGTGCGAACTCTGGTCGCAGTCAATGCGCAGGAACCGTTAAGAATTGGCCGCAGACAACTCAGAAGGGAGCCTGTGAGACACGGGTGATTACAGCGTACACACGATTCCAGGGGATTTGCCACCACCACTGGTATGGGCCAGTGGACCCGATTTACTGACTGACTGGTCCTGCGAATAAAACGGTTAAACACACGATATTCTGTCTAGCCAACAACAAACAAACAGTAGCGTATCTTCAGAGACCCGGGATCAGTTCTGTGTGTGCTGATAAGCAGGATAGCGGAACAGTGAATGACTTGGAGGAAGTCTTTATTCACAGCAATATAAATAATTAATATATACAGACAATTATTAAAATCAACAATTATTGAAACAGTAATAGCCAGAATGAAAAATAAAAGAAGGGAGAAAAATACTTAGTTCCTGGAAAGATGTCCTTTTTGTGGGAAAAATCAGAGTTCTGGTTTCCAATCAAGTTCAAGCAAAACGGTTTCAAGTTCTTAGAGTTCTTTGTTCAGATGGGTCAGCAAAATGGCCACCAGCCATATGTCCTCTGGCTGGCAGCAGCTTGTCATGAAGATGGTAAAGGGAGGAATGATGCCCTCCTGCTGGCCAGGTGCTTTTGATGAAGCTGGTTTGGGGGTGTGGCAATGCCGGCCCATCTGAGTCACCCACCAATGACAGTTCATTCCCTCTGAGAGATTTTAGGGCTAAACTTATGAAATGCTGTAACTCCTGAACCATACACGTTATATTTAGGGGGGTAACAGCTTCAGACTTGTTGGAAAATACAGATTAATATGACATCAGACACGGCTAAGCCAGCGGGTCAGGCTCCTGAGAAGATTCATATCTCGATAACCGGACGGTCTATCCCAAGGAATTTCATATCAGCACGATGGCCAGATTTTACCGGACAAGACGATATGAATTTTATAGCTGTGCGACATACGGTTTTCGTATGCCGACAGGAAATCATATCACCCATGCTTTCCTTATGGCCCATGCTCGGTGCCGGATCGGCTGGCTTTCTATGGCCCCCCTGTGGAGCCAGTTTCCTGGTCCTTTTCATGGGGACATCTGCTGTAGGGGGAATGAGCTGGGCCCGGCAGGGAGTCCAGCCACGTGCGACATTCCGGAGGGGTGAGGGGACTGCTCTGGCTCACAGGGGAACATATCTTTGGATTTAAAATAACACAAAATGTCATTTTCGGATCGCTTGCACGACTGCTCAGATCCGACAGGGAGCGATCAGGAAAGCGACTGTGAATTCTCTAGATTCACCTGCGTTTCTCACGGCTATTCCGTGACAACGATGTTGTATATAATATGCTGTAAATAATGTTCGGGAAGAAGGGGGGGGGGGGGGGGGTGACACACGGTCATGTGCAGGGAACGTCCCTTTCTTTTCTCAGCACCTGATTGGCTGTTTGCAAAGTTGCAGAGTGAGGCCTTACTGCAGGCTTATTTTAGTAAATTAGCTGCACTATCGATGCATTTGGATTATCTAAAGCTAGACATAGCCCCCTGCTTAATCGAAAGTCGGCATCACACCTCACACTAAAGCCTGGAAGACCCATACGAGAACTCTTCCTCTCCCGATTTCTCGGGTGACAGTTCGGTTGTATAGATGTATCGCTAGCTTGTAGGCTAGCAAAGCGTTCTGTTAATATTCAGGGAAGAGGGAAACCAACATCGTGGGGCCAGGGAGAGAACAATGTCATTGGCAAGCACTTAGTCCAGTCTCCTGGCAACGCAACGAGAAGGGGGGGGGCATGGAGTTCTGCACACGCACTAGAACCGTCTAGTGTGTATACAATGCTTTAGGTTTGGTCCACACTAGCATGAATGCACAACGGTGCATCTTTAGCCTACCTTGGATGGATATGCTAATTCCGACTTGGGTCCATTTCAGCTCATCATACCAGCACCCTTGTGCATCCGTCACCGTCACTGCTTGAATCACTGTTTCTACTCCTGACAGCATTGACCAGTGCTGCAATACCACTGATTAGCTGAGGGCAGTTCACTGAGCTGCTGAAATACGATCTATGCCTGTGCTCTCATGTGTTTACAAAGCAAGCTAGATTTGACCATGCAGTTTCTAGGAGGGAAAAAAACAAGGGAGGAAATGACATCAGGGTTGGCTTCAGTGAGAGAGAATCAAAATGGCAAATGCCAGGAACAGAATTCTCTTCATTTACTATCTAAAATTCACTGAAATCAAAACGTGGACAGTACAATACATCTGTTATGTAAGTAGTTATCTACTTATTGGTATCTTCAGCCGAAGCATACTGCGAGGAGATCCCCATTGGACTGAAACAAGCCAATAGGAATCCTCCCTCCCTGGCCCACTGAGTGGTGGACGAATGAGATTCTTTCCTGTGGAGGGAGACTTTTTTTTCACATTAACTGGAAGCCATATTTGTCCAGTATTAAAATATTAAGATAGCTTATGTCAATGATTCCTGTGATTGTAACAACCCCAGGCTCGGCTACAAGACAAAAGGAGCCCATTGGTGTATCGTGTAAGATCCAGAAAAGCAAAATGCTAAGGCTGTATATAGTCACAAAGGTGGGTTGCAAATCCTTGCAACCACTGTCATAGCAGGTGGGTAATTAACAGGTCCATGCCCGGTCTTCCAGGTCTGTAACAGGAACTGGGTGGTCGCACTCCAAATGTTCTTTAGGACAAACTAAAAGACTATCACCTCTAAAGAGGTGTGACAAGACACTTAAAACGGGTTGAGGCACCCAATGCATAAAAGATGTTGATCTTATAAGTTGAAGAATTTGGACTAGTTCATTGAAAAAAATGTTTTATTTTAGCACATAAAATTGACAACGGGTTTCATGGGTGCTTACCCGCTTCCTCAGGACAATAAAAAAACAGATGCCTTAATTGCTATGGTTGTGTAGCATAGAGTGCCTCTATCTTAAAGTATGAAGATCTGTTCCCCTGGGAGTGTGCGGGTTGTGATCTGTGTGTCTTGTCCTCAGGTATGTGTCTCCAGGCTTTCATCGACGCCTTCATCTGCTTGGCTCAGAGACGATATAAAGGATTGCCGCTCCACGAGCAGGTGCAGGCGCTGGCCGACCTCTGTCAGAGCCACGTGGACACCACAGCGGAGAAGAAGATTCTATGCACCCGAGGAATGGCGGAGCGGAGGACTGCACTGAGCAGCTACCGCCACCCTGATGTGCACCTGACGTCGTATACGCCACTGTTACATCGCGCTTCCTGTAAGCTCTCTGACTATAAGCTGCAGCATTCATGATGGAGGGGATCTGAAACTAATGTGCACTTTCCAGGCCACGGAGCTCACACGTCCACGGGGGAATACCACAGTATATATATATATATATATATATATGTATATATATGCCAGATTCCTGCAGTATTTCCTCATGTAAGAGGACCTGTCTCTGCATCACGAGGTTGTCTTTCCTGCTCATAGATATGAGGCAATAATGGCACGGATATTTCCATCTTGGGATGAATCACTAGTATGCGGGATCCTGTAACCGCTTCTTGTGTCTCTTGGAGACATTAGTGGTGAGATCTTCCTACCAGCCATTACAGAGCTAGATAGAGGTCTCATTCTCCACTGATGGCTTCTTGAGAATGTAGGATGTGAAAAATGATTCCAGCTGTACTGTTGTGAAATGGGGGGGGGGGGGGGGGGGACACTACTGCAGGGAGATCTCGCCAGTATGGGAGGGGAGGAGACACAATCTATTGCAGGGAGATCTCACTATTGTGGGAGGAAAGGAGACACAAACTACTGCAGGGAGCTCTCACCACTGTGGGAGGGGAGGAGACGCAATCTACTGCAGGGAGATCTCACCATTGTGGGAGGGGAGGAGCCACAAACTACTGCAGGGAGATCTCACCATTGTGGGAGGGGCGGAGACACAAACTACTGCATGGAGATCTCACCATTGTGGGAGGAAAGGAGACACAAACTACTGCAGGGAGATCTCACTATTGTGGGAGGGGAGGAGACACAAACTACTGCATGGAGATCTCACCATTGTGGGAGGAAAGGAGACACAAACTACTGCAGGGAGATCTCACTATTGTGGGAGGGGAGGAGACACAAACTACTGCAGAGAGATCTCACAATTGTGGGAGGGGAGGAGACACAATCTACTGCAGGGAGATCTCACCACTGTGGGAGGGGAGGAGACACAAACCACTGCAGGGAGATCTCACCATTGTGGGAGGGAAGGAGACACACTACTGCAGCGAGATCTTACCGTTGTGGGAGGGGAGGAGACACAATCTACTGCAGGGAGATCTCACCATTGTGGGAGGGGAGGAGACACAAACCACTGCAGGGAGATCTCACCATTGTGGGAGGGAAGGAGACATAAACCACTGCAGGGAGATCTCACCACTGTGGGAGAGGAGGAGACACAAACTACTGCAGGGAGATCTCATAATTGTAGGAGGGAAGGAGACACAAACTACTGCAGGGAGATCTCACCATTGTGGGAGGGGAGGAGACACAAACTACTGCAGTGAGATCTCACCACTGTGGGAGGGGAGGAGACACACTACTGCAGAGAGATCTTACCGTTGTGTGAGGGGAGGAGACACAATCTACTGCAGGGAGATCTCATAATTGTAGGAGGGAAGGAGACACAAACTACTGCAGGGAGATTTCATCATTGTAGGAGGGGAGGAGACACAAACCACTGCAGGGAGATCTCACCATTGTGGGAGGGGAGGAGACACAAACTACTGCAGGGAGATTTCATCATTGTAGGAGGGGAGGAGACACAAGCTACTGCAGGGAGATCTCACCATTGTGGGAGGGGAGGAGACACAAACTACTGCAGGGAGATTTCATCATTGTAGGAGGGGAGGAGACACAAGCTACTGCAGGGAGATCTCACCATTGTGGGAGGGGAGGAGACACAAACTACTGCAGGGAGATCTCACCATTGTGGGAGGGGAGGAGACATAAACTACTGCAGGGAGATCTCACCATTGTGGGAGAAAACGCAAACAACTACAGGGAAATGTTACCCGTGTGTGGGAGAGGGGGGATACATAAACTATTGCATGGACTTTTCATCACTGTAGGAAGAGTAGAGTCAAAACCTCTAGTATTTATGGGAGGGCAAGAACACACACTACGGCATATAAACTAGTGTGTATCCTAAATTGAAGTATCTTTCAGTTGGACTGTCTTGTAGAATTTTCAAACTGGAAGTTGTAAAACAGAAGTCAGAACTATGCTATCGACAACACAGACCAGTCTTCCTTTAGGCACAATGAAAAGTGAAATGGAAGATTTCTACCAGAGTGTGGCTTGATGGTATTGTCCCTGTATAGGAATGACTGGTGATGGTGCTGTGTGTGGAATGTCTTGTGGTGTCCTTGCTCTGAATGGCGGTGGTGGAGCTGTGTATGAAGGACAGAGAAGAATTGATGACCTTAGATTGGAATGCCTGGTGATGGTGCTGTGTGTGGAATACCTTGTAGTGTCCTGGTGTCTGAATGGCCTGGTGGTGGAGATGTGTATGAATGGCAGAGAAGAATTGATGACCTTAGATTGGAATTCCTGGTGATGGTGCTGTGTGTAAATGAGATGATGGTTCTACTGTGGGAAAATTGCCCTATCACAACCTTGTTTATTCGCCAAGTGCAGAGGGTTTGTACATGGAATTATTTTTGGCACAGACAAGCTCAGTATACAGCGAAAAAGTATACAGCGTTAGGAGAAGGTGTAGCGTAGACCGGCACCTACGTGGGGGGGGGGGGGGGGAGTGATGGGTGGGAAGGGGGGTGGCTAGTTTGAGGAACTGGACAGCTTGGGGGAAGAAGGAGTTCCCATGATTGGTGGCCCTGGTGGGTATAGACCTATAACCCCAGCCTGATGGTAGAAGATGGAGATGCCGGTTGTCAGAGTTCCTTGATATCCTGATGGAAAGCTTGAGGGAAGAAGGAGTTCCTGTGATTGGTGGTCCTGGTGGGTATGGACCTATAATGACAGCCCAATGGTAGAAGATGGAGATGCCGGTTGCCGGGGTGACATGGGTACCTTGCTATCCTGACAGGACAGCTTGGAGAAGAAGGAGTTCCTGTGACTGGTGGTCATGGTGGGGGGTACCTTGCTATCCGGATAGCCCTGGGGGAGGTGAAGTGGTGGTAGGGAGGAAGATCTTTTCTGAGGCATTGATGACCCTCTGTAATTGTACCTGTCACACGTGGTGTCCCATGCGTACCATACGATGATTGAAGAGCACGATCTTGGTAGCTGAGTAGGAGGTCAGAAGGTCACTGATTTGTGAATGGCTGGTTGATGTCTTTGTATTTGATATGCCTGGGGAATGGATAACCTGATGGTGTCACTGTGTGTGAGTGGGCTGATGGTGTCACTGTGAGTGGATAACCTGATGGTGTCACTGTGTGTGAGTGGCCTGATGGTGTCACTGTGAGTGGATGACCTGATGGTGTCACTGTGTGTGAGTGACCTGATGGTGTCACTGTGAGTGGATAACCTGATGGTGTCACTGTGTGTGAGTGGCCTGATGGTGTCACTGTGTGTGAGTGACCTGATGGTGTCACTGTGAGTGGATGACCTGATGGTGTCACTATGTGTGAGTGACCTGATGGTGTCACTGTGAGTGGATACCCTGATAGTGTCACTGTGAGTGGATGACCTGATGGTGTCACTGTGTGTGAAGTATTTATAGAAGCTTTAGGAGAGATGAAGTGCCTGAAGCCAATAGCAATGAATCAGATGTTCATATTCTAGTATGTGGCTACAGGTTGTCATGGCAATACTGATGTTTTCTCCTCAAGACCAGAGAGTTACCATACCAACCATAAGTCCACCTTAACTGCTGTGCTCGGATGAGAAGTACACTCTGGTTGCTCTGGGTTTCAAGTCTCTGCAGTACGTAATAAACCTGATTGTTTTCACTAGGAGTTCCGGATAAGGCGAGAACCGTCCTTCATGCACTTGTTTGTATTATTTATATAATTATTTATGAAATGATTGCCATTGCTCCACCTATCACACCGACTCTCATATCAGTTCCACCAACAGAACATTGGGTATCTGGGAATATTTAGGGTTCCTTCAGGAACAAGAGGATCAAGAAGAGTGTTTTTCAAGATATTGAGATCCAAGGGTGATGTTTATGAGCACCGATATCGGTTATTTACCATAAAAGCTTCTTCTTCTTTTGGTGTCAATAAACAAGGTGGATAAATATTCATTGTGATATCTGTATCCTGTTCTTGGTGCTAAAATTACCCAAAAGGGAAATACTGTTGCACTGGTTACAACAAGAGATTTGTATTTGCAACACCATGAGTAGAACATTTGTAACACTATTAGAGAGAGATAATTGCTCTCATAACACAATGAGAGAGAGCTGTGCTGATAGATCATCATAAAAGGGTGAATCCATAACACCATGAAAGGGTACTGTACAGGTCAAATAATTAGCAAATATAAGTTGTGTTTTAACACCACAAGAAAGAGCTGAAAGGCCAGAAGGCAAGGGTAAGAGGACCACAAGAAAGGGAAGAAGGGAAAGGTAAGAGGGCCACAAGAAAGTCCAGAAGGGAAGGGTAAGAGGACTACAAGGAAGGAGCAGAAAGGCCGGAAGGGAAGGGTAAGAGGACCACAAGAAAGCAGCAGAAAGGCCAGATGAAAGGGTAAAAGGACCAAAAAGAGAGAGCAGAAAGGACAAAAGGAAGTTGTAAGAGGACCACAAGGAAGGAGCAGAGAGGCCAGAAGGAAAGAGTAAGAGGGACTACAAGGAAGGAGCAGAAAGGAAGTGTAAGAGGGCCACAAGAAAGGAGCAACAAAAAGCCAGAAGGAAAGGGTGGGAGGACCAAAAGGAAGAAGCAGGAAGGGTAAGAGGACTACAAGAAAGGAACAGAAAGACGAGAAGAGGAAGAGGGCCACAAGGAAGGAGCAAAAAAGCCACAAGGAGGGAGCTGAAAGGCCAGAAGGAAAGGATGATAGGGTCACAAGAAAGGAGCAGGGAGGCCAGATGGGAAGGGTAAGAGGACCACAAGGATGGAGCAGACAGGCCAGATGGGAAGGGTAAGAGGACCACAAGGATGGAGCAGACAGGCCTGAAGGGAGGGGTAAGAGGACCACAAGGATGGAGCAGACAGGCCTGAAGGGAGGGGTAAGAGGACCACAAGGAAGGAGCAGAAAGGCCAGAAGAGAAGAGTAAGAGGGTCACAAGGAAGGAGCAAAAAAGCTACAAGGGAAGGGTAAAATGACCACAAGGAAGGGTAAGAGGACCGCAAGGAGGGAGTAGAAAGGCCAGAAGGGAAGGGTGAGAGGGCCACAAGAAAAGCAGGGAGGCCAGATGGGAATAGTAAGAGGGCCACAAGGAAGGAGCAGAAGGGAAGGATGAGAGGGCCACAAGAAAGAAGCAGAAAGGCCAGAAGGGAAGGATGAGAGGGCCACAAGAAAGAAGCAGGGAGGCCAGATGGGAAGGGTAAGAGGGCCACAAGGAAGGAGCAGAAAGGCCAAAAGGGAAGGGTAAGAGGGCCACAAGACAGGAGCAGAAAGGCCAGAAGAGAAGAGTAAGAGGGCCACAAGGAAGGAGCAAAAAAGCCACAAGGGAAGGGTAATATAACCACAAAGAAGGGTAGGAGGACCACAAGGAGGGAGATGAAAGGCCAGAAGGGAAGGATGATAGGGCCACAAGAAAGGAGCAGGGATGCCAGATGGGAAGGGTAAGAGGGCCACAAGGATGGAGCAGAGAGGCCAGAAGGGAAGGGTAAGAGGGCCATTAGGAGGGAGCAGAAGAGACCACAAGTTTATAATTCCAGCTCTTGACAGCCTTCAGAGACAGATTTGAATGAGAAGTAATGATAGTCTGTGCTGTATAAGGCCACTGCAGTGTAGGAAGTTTCTGTAGAGAACATTCTGGAGGAATGAGGAATAGATTATTGCTTATATTACCTCCTGGGTTGTATTTCACCTATAACACTCAGATCTTCACAGCATGGGAATATTTCTCTTTACATCTCCCGCAAGCTTTGTGTTCTATGTTGTATTACAGCGGGAGCAGCGGGCCTCATCTTCTTCATCTTAGCGGGAGATCTGTGAGCCAAAGGCGACCATGGCGCTGGTTTTATATCACAAAGACGTCTTCACAATCACATCTTCCTAATAACAGAGTTTTTTGTCTTGTTTCTCAAACTACTGAAGCCACCGTCTTCTCTCCCTCTTATTAGAAAGCAAATCACATTCCAGCAGAGTGAATGATCCAGGACAATCATATCACCATTTACTCCATCACAAAATATTACAAATCTCAAATTATAACAGGGGGAGGCGGTGCTGAACTGTAACCTGGCTGTAAAGTAGTTTACACTGTGTGGCAGAGAGAGACACACAAGAACACAGAGCTTCAGCTGATTATTTACACACATTTGAAGTTATATTTCTGCTTTCTATCATTCTGAACAGATTTCAGTCACAATATTACAGCCAGTGAAAATTGTTTCTGTGTGCTGGACACAGTTCTCTATAGTAATGCCCGCAGTGAGAACTGTTCTCTGTATGCTGGATGTGCTGGACACAGTCCTCTATAGTAATGCCCGCAGTGAGAACTGTTCTCTGTAAATGTCATTTTCTTCACATAAAACATGAAAAGATTAACCTCCCTGGCGGTAAGCCCAACCTACGTTCGCCGGAGAGGATCGCATGGCCCCCGGAGGATTTTTTTTAAAATAAAATTTGTATTATATGGCTAAGCTAGCACTTTGCTAGCTAACCATGCCCTCCAAGTCCCTCCTCTCTCCCCCGATCGCCGCCGTTATACGTACCCCCCCAGGGATCCCGCGATGGCGCAGCCTCCCAATCAGCTCCAGGCTTCGTTATGGGGAGGATCGGGACTGCGTCATGTCTGATCGTCGCCATAGTGACAAGTGAAGCTGATTGGTGAAGCTGCGGCTCTCACGGAGGGGTAAATATTACCGGCAGCGATCGGGGGATCAGAGAGGTACGGCGGGGCTTGGGAGGCTTAGTTAGCTAGCGAAGTGCTAGCTAGAGCGTTTAAATTACATTTTATTTTTTTTTTAAAATCCTCCCGCGGACGCAGCCTATGATACTGTGTACCACCAGGGGGGTTAAAAATGCCTTTGTATTGCTATTTGCTAGTATTTACTGGAAATATTTGTGGCATTAACTTTGATAGTTGTCCTGTAAGGATTTTTTTTTTTTTTCTATTATAAATTTCATTTTTTGTGGAATCTAGCTCTAAATTAACGTTTTTTTACCGACATGTTATCACACTTTTGTCACTTTCAGCGCACTTTTTCTACAAACAAATGGTAATCTCAGTTGGAAAACATTGTGAATGTGAACGTGGTCATACTTCAGTCGGTAAGTTTTGGATATTGGGTTACCGAATGCGGCGATTGTGAATGGAGGCCATTGGATGTAGCGCAAAAGGACCCCATTGCAATTTTTGGCGTTTTACAAACTGACAGCTTGCTGGCGCATCGCATACCGCATGTGTTCCTCATTGACAATCAATAGCTAATGTGAAAAACAAAAAGCCCACAGTCAACAGTGCATGCCAATAGCCCTTCCCAGGCAATGGTTCAATGAATGGAAGTAGCAGTAGGGTATTGTACCGTGTTAGCCATCAGTAAAAGCAAGAAGTTTTAAATCAGGATGATACCACTTATTGGCTAACTAAAAATGAATAAAAATAAGCAAGCTTTCGGCCTTGCAGCCTTCGTCGGGCTTACATCCTGTTAGTTTGCAAACTGGTGGTTACAGACAGCTTTATACATGCACAGAGATTAACCTCCCTGGCGGTTTATTTATTTTGCCAGGGAGGCTGCAATGTGTTTTTTTTTAAATTAAAAAAAAAATATTTCATGCAGCCAACTGAAAGTTGGCTGCATGAAAGCCCACTAAAGGGCGCTCCGGAAGCGTACTTTCGATCGCCTCCGGCAATCGAAAGTAACAAGATAGGCCGCAATGAGCGGCCTATCTTGTTTCGCTTTCCTCGTCGCCATGGCGACGAGCGGAGTGACGTCATGGACGTCAGTCGACGTCCTGACGTCAGAGCCGCCCGATCCAGCCCCTAGCGCCGGCCGGAACTGTTTGTTCCGGCTGCGCTGGGCTCGGGCGGCTGGGGGGACCCTCTTTCGCCGCTGCACGCGGCGGATCGCCGCGGAGCGGCAGCGATCGGGCAGCACACGCGGCTGGCAAAGTGCCAGCTGCGTGTGCTGCTTTTTTCAGAAACAAAATCGGCCCAGCAGGGCCTGAGCGGCGACCTCCGGCGGCATACACCGAGCTCAGCTCGGGATTACCGCCAAGGAGGTTAACTTTCTGGACACCACCATATACATCAGGGGTAACAACATACAAACCTCTGTGTATCGCAAACCTACAGACCGTCCCACATACCTAAGATATGACAGTTTTCATCCCAAGCACATTAAGAACTCTATAATTTACAGCCAAGCTATAAGGTACAACCGGATTTGTTCTGACAGGATGGACAGAGACAAGAACCTGGATCGCCTTAAGAACACTTTCATTAAACTAGGTTACAGTCCTCCCATGGCTGAGGCCCAAATCAGGAAAGCCAGCAACATCCCCAGGACTGAACTCCTGAAATATAAGCAAAACCAGAAAGAGGAACGTGTCCCTTTGGTTGTCACCTACAACCCACACCTGGAAATCTTAAGGAGGATTGCTAAGGAACTTCATCCCATTTTACACAAGGATCACAGACTAAGAACGATATTCCCTAAACCTCCACTCTTGTCATATCGGCAACCACACAATCTAAAACAGATGATTGTCAGGAGCTCTTTGAATAGGCCTCAACAAAACGGAACATCACCCTACCGACAAAAAATATGTGGGACCTGCAGACACATTTACTCCACTACAGGGTAACGATACCAGGTTCACAACAGGAGTACAGAGTACAAGGTACATTTTCCTGTGGTTCCACCAATCTAGTATATCTGATCATGTGTGCTAAATGCCCCAATGTTATGTACGTGGGAGAAACTGGACAAACTCTGCGCAAACGTATGAATGGACACAGGCACACTATTAATGATACCAAATCTGGACTTCCAGTTGCTACACACTTTCGGTCCAACGGACACAGCATGGATGATCTTCGTGTCACTGCCCTGAAGGGCGGCTTCAAAACGTCAAATGACCGATTAATAGCAGAAACAAAATTTATAAATTGGTTCAAAGCTGTGCAGAAGGGTTTGAATAAGGACAACAACTTTCTATATTGGTATGAGGCTGATGAGATTTGAACTTTCTCAGCCATTCTAGCTGAACTTGTGAACTAAGAATTTACGATACTTCTGTGTCAGTCCAACTCCCAGGTCTGTGAGCAGGTGTTAAACAAGGATCCTTATCTTAGCTTACAACCTCTAACCCCAGGTCCATGGTGTGTGTAAATTAAGGCATCTTAATGACATGTATTTATGCTTGAAAAAATATCTGTTTTCGCTTTTGATGTTGCATGTATATAGCTGTCTGTACCACCAGCCTGCAAACTAACAGGATATAAGCCAGACGAAGGCTGCAAGGAGTGAGCCTCCTTTTCATCATCAGGCACCTGTAGGCACGTGCCTACAGAGCCTCAGGCCTCCTTTCCATGAACTGTTGAGCTGTGTGCTCAGCAAGCAGTTACCAGGCAGCAGTTAGACAAAAAAGGAGGATCCGCAAACCAGACCAGGTAGAAGTGTAAAAAGGTTGTAGTTTATTAGAAAAATCCACAGACATGGCAATAAAATCACAGGATCAACTCACGCGTATCGGGCCTACTATCTGCCCTTAATCGTAGTTTCATCATCAGGCACCTGTAGGCGCGTGCCTACAGAGCCTCAGGCCTCCTTTCCATTAACTGTTGAGCTGTGTGCTCAGCAAGCAGTTACCAGGCAGCAGCAAGCAGTTACCAGGCAGCAGTTACCAGGCAGCAGCAAGCAGTTTCCAGGCAGCAGTTACCAGGCAGCAGTAAGCAGTTACCAGGCAGTAGCAAGCAGTTACCAGGCAGCAGCAAGCAGTTACCAGGCAGCAGTGAGCAGTAGTAAGCGTTTGAGAGGCATTTCACTACCTGTAAACAGTTTGTGGAAAAGAGGCCTTATGGTAAATCCAGCCCTGCAGGAGATTGTACAGAGCTTCAATTCTCCTGGAAATCGTGCTGGAATACTCTACAAATGGAGCTACACACAAAGCCCTTGCACTGTCCCCCCCCAGGCCTCAGTGAATTAAGGCCTCTTTTCCATGGACTGTTTCTAGGCAGTGAAATGCCTCTCGAACTCTCACAACTGCTCACTGCTGCCTGGTAACTGATTGCCGAGCACACAGCTTAACAGTCCCTGGAAAGGAGGCCTTAGGCCTCTTTTCCGCGGACTGTTGAGCTGTGTGCTCAGCAAGCAGTTACCAGGCAGCAGTCAGTGTTGCCAACTCATCCCTTTAATTACTGACACATGAATTATACAGGTTTTGTGGCTAGGTAGATGCAGTTAAGGCACTGATTATGTGCAAATAGCCCCAGAACCTGTATAACTTAGATGTGTCAGTAATGAAAGGGAAGAGTTGGCAACACTGGCAGTAGTAAGCAGTTGTGAGTGTATGGGCTCTATTCACAAAGATGAAAAAACACAGCAAAATATTACCGAAAAATTTCCGCCAGCGGTAAACTCCGCATTTTTTCCACATTCAATAATATTTTCCTCATGTTTTCTGCATGCGGGAAAAAAGATGCGGAAACAGCCATTAAACGTGCAGAAAACATGCGGTAAAAAGGTCGCATGAAAAAGTGTTTAAAAAAAAAAGTCAAAGTCCAGCAAGCACAGCCCTTAAGGCTCCAGACTTCATTAAAGTCAATGGGATGCGAAATATATCACCTACTACTTGTAGATGATAAAAAAAAAAAAAAAAAACGGTAAATAACGACAAAATGATGCGCCTGAACAGTTTTGAGAATTGATTTTTTTTTGCCGAAAATACCGACTTTTATGAATCCCGCATTTTTACCGCACTTTTTCCACATACGGAAAAACATGCGGAACATTTTGAGAATGTGAACTTGACGGTGTTTTGGTCGCAAACTTCCCGCATGTACTTTACCGCATGCGGGAAGTCTTTGAGAATAGAGCCCTTTGGCTATCATTCATAAAGCATTTCAGCATGCGGAAATGCATAAAACAGCTGACTTACCGACCACTTAGCAAAGTCAGCATTCATAAAGGCTCTTTCCGCATGAAAAAATGACACTACCGAGCAGAGTGATAAATCACCACCTCGTGCGGTGATTATCGGAACAAATGTAGCAACATGTTAATTCATAAAGAACACCGCAAGCGGTGTGAGGTCGGGAAGTACCGCTCCCTCTGATGTGGCGATACCAATGTAAGTGAATGGAGACACACAGACCTCCCAGGCAGCTGCAGTAGAGCGGAACACGGAGAAATGTATCAACTCGGCAGCTTCCGTGTCTCCGCAAGCCTACTGCCAGCCTAGTTCAGGGAATCTCCGCACTGCTACCGCACATGGATACATTTCTATGAATGCCCACCCAGAAGTCTAAAATACCGGCAGCGGTGTTTTCCTGCACTGATTCTCCATACCGTCAGCACTTTCATGAATGATAGCCTTTGTGAAGTATTTCACTGCCTATCAACAGTCTGTGGAAAAGAAGCTTGAGTACAGCTGATAGCTGCATCCACCAGGGCGGAGTCTTCTGTGATTAGGTCAGGTGAGTGTATCAGAAAGGCTGGTGGAGAAGGAAGAGGTGCTGTATATTCTCTGGAGAGTTTGAGTTTTTAAGTCCTGCACTCAGCTATTCAAAGCAGTTCATGGTTTTTGGATGACTGGACTGGTTGCTTCTCCACAATGCTGACCAGTGACCACGTGAATGAGAAGCTGCTGGTGTGACAAATACTGTTGGGGGACACTACACTGGTGACATTACCTCCATTATGGGCAAAGAGCGCAGGTAATAAGATCTCACCTGTTCCCATTGTAACTTTCCATGTGAGATGGTTGGGGGTGAGGCAGAGGAAACCTGATTGGCTGCTCTGCACAACTGCCCCGTGTTTGCTGCACAACTGCCTCTTTCACACGGGCAGCGAATTCACAGCCTGGCAGCTGCTCTCCTGCAGTAGCCAGACACTTGTTAGGGCCCCGGCACCGCCTCTGAACAGGGGCTCCCCCAAAGAGTGTGTGCGCAGCCGTATTCAGACTCTACATGTTGCTTCTTTTTTGCCAGGTAATACCCCCGTGTGTCAGTGCTTGACGCATGTGGTGTAACACCCGCTGTATTTCAGCTGCATTTAAATTGCACTGCTGGGTGGCACACCGCTCAGCAACGCACCATTTGGCCTTCCGTCTGAAAGAGGCCTAAAGCAGCTTAACTACTTGCTGACCGCGTTATGCTGATAGTCATGGACGCAGCGGCAGCCCCAGGACCGCCTAATGCCGATTGGCGTAAAGTCCTTGGAGCCTATTTTGCAGGAGATCGCGCGCTTCTGCACTTGGTAGGCGGAGCTCTACTTCGCTTTCAGCCTCCCAGCGGCGATTAATTAGCTTGTACAACGCTGCGATCCACGGCAGCGCTGTACTGAGGACAGCCATGTGACACGGCTGTCCCCTCTGTGGGCTCGGAGGTGATCCGCTGTCATAGACTGAAGCCTATGACAGCCGATCACAGTGATTGGCTGGCGAAGGGAGGGAGGGACTATGATAAAAAAAATAATTAGTAAAAAGAAAAAAAAAAGCCCTTAAAGCTGCAATGGCCACTTTATTGAAAAATGGCCTGGTCTTTAGGGGGGGTTTAGCACTGTGGTCTTCAAGTGGTTAAAGGAAACCCCAGGTGAGAGGGATATGGAGGGTGCCATGTTTATTTTTAAGCAATACCAGTTGCCTGGTTGTCCAGCTGATCCGCTGCCTCTAATACTTTTAGTCATAGACCCTGAACAAGCATGCAGCAGATCAGGTGCTCTGACTCAGGTTTTACTGGCTCAGCCATGTGCTTGTTCCAGGGTTTTGACTCAGACACTGTGTATGCCAGAAGATCAGCAGGACTGCCAGGCACCTGGCATTGTTTACAAGGAACTAAATATGGCAGCCTCCCTATCCCTCTCACCTCAGGTTCCCTTTAATTGGCTTCAACTCACTAAGACCTGTTTAGTAAAAGTAGAATGGAAAGGAGATCCGCAATGATGTCTTCACCAAATGCTTTATTTAGGACTTATCCTCAGTACAGTCAAAACTTTGTAGCAGTGGATCGGTTTTGTATCTGTGTTCCACTGTTTAGTAAAAGTTTTGTGTTCGGAAATTTACCTCATGAGGTAATTTAGGCTATTTTCACTGAGATTTCCTCGCATGCAGTAATGGTTCAGTAATTTACTGACAAACTGCATGACCAATCACTGAGATTTGTACCTCATGGGGGATTTCATGCGCTGTTTGCTGGATTATTGCAGTGCAGGGAAAATGGATGAATGATGTGATTAAGGGCCTAGACCAGGCATGGGCAAACGTGTCCCTCCAGCTGTTGAGGAACTACAAGTCCCACAATGCATTGCAGGAGTCTGACAGCCACAGTCATGACTCAAAGGCAAATGCATTGTGGGATTTGTAGTTCCTTAACAGCTGGAGGGCCAAGTTTGCCCATGCCTGGCCTAGTCACACTGAGGCGATTAGCGGGCCCGTGATGAGTGCTGAAGGCTCACCTGTCATGCTGGTGCACCTCCTCCAACGTCTCTCGTCTTTTACTGTCACCGTGCAGCAATGTGACAAGACCAGAGCTGGATCATCCACCAGGCAACCTAGGCAGGTGATTGAGGCCTAGTGGGAGTCAAGGGGCCACCAGCCACCTTCTCTGACCTCTCTTCACTTCAGCTTACCAAGACGACCACAAGGAGAGGCCAAAAGCAATAGATTGCCTAGGGCCTGATGACCTCTCGTGCCATCTCTGCACAAGATACGGGCTCTCGGACACAGGGGGAGAGGAGTGGTGCCGGCATGGCAGCACCGCTAGGTCTACCTCCATTATTTCTCTTGTGAGATCTGTGTACAGTATGTGGCAGCAATAAATCCCTATGATGACGATCTAGTGGCCATTGTCTGATGTAAGTCCATCTGAGATCAGGATCCTTTGTGTGGCTGTATTCATGAATTTGGCTTTATTCTGATTAGTAATAATTTGTTTGTATCAGTGCTGCCTCTGCTGAGTGTCTAAGTGGACTGATTCCAGTTATAGAGCAGTGCCATACATACTGCCCCTGTGCCAGTCACCATTTACATGACTTCTCAATTATCAGCATCTTATTGGCCATCCCTTCTGGAGTGGCGCCACCTGCTGGCAATGTATGCTCAGTGCCACTTCTCTTGCCCTGTATATGGAGTATAATTCTCAGTATCTGCTCTTATTCTGTATGTATGGAGGCTGCACAGTATGACTTCTCTGGTCCTGTATATGCCGGGTGTAATTCTCAGTATCTGCTCTTATTCTGTATGTATGGAGGCTGCACAGTATGACTTCTCTTGTCCTGTATGCCGGGTGTAATTCTCAGTATCTGCTCTTATTCTGTATGTATGGAGGCTGCACAGTATGGCTTCTCTTGTCCTGTATGCCGGGTATAATTCTCAGTATCTGCTCTTATTCTGTATGTATGGAGGCTGCACAGTATGGCTTCTCTTGTCCTGTATGCTGGGTGTAATTCTCAGTATCTCCTCTTATTCTGTATGTATGGAGGCTGCACAGTATGACTTCTCTTGTCCTGTATGCCGGGTGTAATTCTCAGTATCTGCTCTTATTCTGTATGTATGGAGGCTGCACAGTATGACTTCTCTTGTCCTGTATGCCGGGTGTATCTGTCAGTATCTGCTCTTATTCTGTATGTATGGAGGCTGCACAGTATGGCTTCTCTTGTCCTGTATGCCGGGTGTAATTCTCAGTATCTGCTCTTATTCTGTATGTATGGAGGCTGCACAGTATGGATTCTCTTGTCCTGTATGCTGGGTGTAATTCTCAGTATCTGCTCTTATCCTGTATGTATGGGGGCTGCACAGTATGGCTTCTCTTGACCTGTATGCCAGGTGTAATTCTCAGTATCTGCTTTTATTCTCTATATATGGAGGCTGCACAGTATGACTTCCCATGTCCTGTATGCCGGGTGTAATTCCCAGTATCTGCTCTTATTCTGTATGTATGGAGGCTGCACAGTATGACTTCCCATGTCCTGTATGCCGGGTGTAGCTCTCAGTATCAGCTCTTATTCTGTATGTATGGAGGCTGCACAGTATGACTTCTCTTGTCCTGTATGCCGGGTGTAATTCTCTGTATCTGCTCTTATTCTGTATGTGTGGAGGCTGCACAGTATGACTTCTCTTGTCCTGTATGCTGGGTGTAATTCTCAGTATCTGCTCATATTCTGTATGTATGGGGGCTGCACAGTATGACTTATCTTGTCCTGTATGCTGGGTGTAATTCTCAGTATCTGCTCTTATTCTGTATGTGTGGAGGCTGCACAGTATGACTTATCTTGTCCTGTATGCCGGGTGTAATTCTCAGTATCTGGTCTTTTTCTGTATGTATGGAGGCTGCACAGTATAGCTTCTCTTGTCCTGTATGCTGGGTGTAATTCTCAGTATCTCCCCTTATTCTGTATGTATGGAGGCTGCACAGTATGACTTCTCTTGTCCTGTATGCCGGGTGTAATTCTCAGTATCAGCTCTCGTCCTGTATGTATGGAGGCTGCACAGTATGGCTTCTCTTGTCCTGTATGCTGGGTGTAGCTCTCAGTATCTGCTCTTATTCTGTATGTATGGAGGCTGCACAGTATGACTTCTCTTGTCCTGTATGCTGGGTGTAGCTCTCAGTATCTGCTCTTACTCTGTATGTACAGGTGCTGCACAGTAGCACTTCTCTCCTCATCGGTGCAGCAGCTGTTGGCGGGCAGATTGAGTCCCCCTTAGGTGGATAATAGTAGAGAAAACACTAACACCAATGTTTCACTTTACAAATGTAATAAATAAAGCACTTCCCAGCTTTAATAAAAGGTTATTAATCCCTCCCTGCCGGGCAGGAGGCTTCAGCGCTCGTTTTCCCGCTCCCTCCAAGGGCGCCTTCTCATCCGTGGTCGTTTGATTAAATTGTCATCTCAGCTTGATTGAGCAGTGGTGAGCTCTGGTCTTGCCTGAAGGGTTTCCGGATCTTGATTGAGAGCTGCAGGTCCCCAGTCTTCTTACTTAATACTCCAGCACCAGAGCTAAGCAATATATTGCATGGTACTTTGTACGCCTTATGCCATGACTGTCCTCACAGGAGCTCACACTCTGCACCCTGCTATAGTCATAGAGCAGGGGTAGGGAACCTATGCTTCGGGAGCCAGATGTGGCTCTTAGATGGCTACATCTGGCTCACATACAAATCAGTAAGGGGCTTATTCACTTAGCTACACTGCTCAAGCAGCACAGCTTAGTGTGGCAGCGCAAGTAACATTTTCAAAGGCATGCTACTGCTGTAGCATCCACTACTAACTCACACTCCCCCCAAAACTAACAGCTGCTCCAGTTGTCCCACTCTAGATACTGTCAGTGACTTTGTAGGACGAGATCCCCGCACTTTGATTGGCCCAATAGGCTGCCTGTCACTTGACAGGCCCGTTGGACCTAAGTGCGGGGATCTCGTCCTACAAAGTGAATCAACCCCCAAGTCACCTAGCTAATTGTACAAGCTGTTAGTTGGTATTTCTCCTATCTGGCTCTCGGGGAAATTGTGGATGTTGCTGTAACCCAAGAGAAGCAGAAGATGTGACACTTCCGCTGCCCGGAGGATCAACTGTATACACATCACCATGGCAACAGGGACGTGAGCCCTCTGCTGCGCATGCGCACTGTCCCAGTTTAAAACCTACTGAATGGCTCTCATGCAATTACATACGTGGCGTTTATGGCTCTCTCAGCCAAAAAGGTTCCTGACCCCTGTCATAGACTCTCTACACCAATATTCTGTATTTATATAGCACTGACATCTTCTGCAGCACTTTACAGAGTACATACTGTAGTCATGTCACTGACTGTCCTCAGAGGAGCTCACAATCTAATCCTACCATAGTCATAGTGTAATGTCTTATCATATTATTATTATGTATTTATATAGCACTGGCATCTTCTGCAGCACATTACAGAGTACATAGTCATGTCACTGACTGTCCTCAGAGGAGCTCACACTCTAATCCTACCATAGTCATAGTATAATGTCCTACCATATTATTATTATGTATTTATATAGCACTGACATCTCCTGCAGCACATTACAGAGTACATAGTCATGTCACTGACTGTCCTCAGAGGAGCTCACAATCTAATCCTACCATAGTCATAGTCTGATGTCTTACCATATTATTATTATGTATTTATATAGCACTGACATCTTCTGCAGCACATTACAGAGTACACAGTCATGTCACTGACTGTCCTCAGAGGAGCTCACACTCTAATCCTACCATAGTCATACTCTGATGTCCTGTAGTATTATTATTATTATGTATTTATAAAGCACTATCCTCTTCTGCTGTACTTTATAGCCGACAACACACACACACACACACACCGTTCAGTGGTGCGCACTCTGAGCTTGTCTATTTGCGGGTGGTGGAGGAGGGGCGACATATGAAGAGAGCAGCAAGGAACATCTTTTATCTATTAGCAGCTACAAATCGCAGCTGACACACAAAAGGGATCTTTCCACAGCAGATTGTAGGAAACTACAGAAGGCTTTGGTAAGCTGGTGGAGTACATTGTGCTGAGCATTGTGAGGATTCTGCTCTGACAGGAAACCAGCTGTGAGCTCCATTGCTTCTCATTCCCACTATTATACCACTATTATACCACAAGATCTACAAACTGTAAAGTTTACAGAACTTCTTATAAAGATATTTCTCTGTTCTCTTGTTAGGCCAGTTCCTATTCTGTTCCTCATCGTTTTCCGAATCCTTTTCTATCCTTCACCACTGCACACGACCAATCCTCTGACCCCCCCCCCCTTTTTTTTTCCCCACCTCCCCTCTTTATGACTTTGTACCATCTCCCCAGTCTGACTTTTTTTTTTTTTCCCCCCCCTCACTTTTTATCTTCAACTTTTTTATTCTATTTCTTCCTCTTATTTTCACCATTCTACTTCTTCTTCTTTTTGCCACCATTTTTTCTATTTGTTTCCCTCTTACCTCTCTTCCCCCTTCTCCCCCCCCCCCCTTGTTATTGCCCAACAAACACCCCCCCTCGTTTGTTCTTTTTCCTTCTCCTTTTACTCTTTCTTTTTCTTTCTTTCTTTCTTTCTTTCTTTCTTTCTTTCTTTCTTTCTTTCTTTCTCTTACACTTTTTTTTCCTGGTGACCCCCCCCCCCCCCCCCCCCCTTTTTTTGCTTTTTCCTGTCTTTCCCCATTTTCTTTCTTTCTTTCATGTCTCTATCTTCTTTTTTTTTTTTTTTTTTTTTTTTTCCCCCTTCATTTTCCCTCTTCCTATCACCTCCTCCTCCTCAGATCCTCACCCCCCATTTCTTCTACTTCTATCTTTTTATCATTTACATTCTATCTCTTCCTATTTTCCCAATTTCTTCTTGTCATCACCATTCTACCCCCTCACGGTTTCTCTTCTCTTACTCCTATATTTCTCCTTTTTCCCTTTCCCTCTGTTTTTCTCCTTTTTTACCTTCTTCTTTTCCTTTTTTTTTCCTCTGCGTTTCCCCTGTTTTTAATGATTGCATTCCCTGTTGCTTTTAATCACCTAACTTATTCATTTGTTTTCATAGAATTTTCCAAAATAAAAAAAAAATTCTGCCATTTAACTTTATCAAGCCTAAGTACCCCTTGTGCCCCTCAGAAGTGCCCCCATGGCTGGATAAATGTACCATGTGTTGAGAACTTGAGATCTATAGGACCCAATCAGACCTGTCCATTACGGTCCTGACATTAACCAGTTCACCCCCAAGGGTTTTTACTCTAACGGACCAGAGCAATTTTCACTTGTCAGTGCTCCTCCCTTTTATTCCCTAATAACTTTATTACTATTTATCACAAGAAAATGATCTATACCTCGTTTTTTTCACCACCAATTAGGCTTTCTGTGGGTAGTACATTTTGCTAAGAATATTTTTATTCTAAATGCGTTTTAATGAGAAAAAAAAAATATTCCTCAGGTTTTAGCCATTATAGTTTTAAAATTAAACATTCTCCTGTGGATAAAACAAACACATATTATTTGCCCAGTTGTCCCGATTATTAAACCATTTAAATTATGTCCCTATCATAATGTATAGTGACAATATATTATTTTGAAATATAGGTGTTATTTTTCTGTTTTTTTGTTTTGTTCTGGCCATAATTACCAGCCCCAATGTAATAAATTAAAATTAATTTTCCCCCATAAAATATAGATTAAAAAAAGCTGAGTCCATAAGGAAACTATTTATTTATTTATTTTAAGCTGAATTTTTTTTTTACAAGTGTTTTTTTTGGGGGTAGGAGGGTTGTAAGTGTAATTTTATTAATGATGTGTATGTAATTGTGTATGTATGTATTTTCTATGTGTAATATACTTTTTGGCCACAAGATGGCGCTAGTGAACACTTCGTTATAGGAAGTGATCACTTTTTTTTTTTTTTTTTTTTTTTTTTACACTTTATTGAAAAGTAACAGTTTCCTGTTTTTGTGAATGGACGTAGCCGCTGTTCGCGGTCACGTCCATTCACTCCAGGCACTGTGATTGGGTAGAGGACCGTTCAGTCCTCTTCCCCAATCACTCAGCATGGGATCCCGGCAGAATCTGCGGCGGCGCCGCACACATGGCGGTAGCGGCGGCGGGAACGCGCGACGTATTAAAACGTCATGTTGCTGTTAATAGGGTAAAGCATGACGTTTTAATACGTTAGGGTGTCATTAAATGGTTAAGTCCCGACTTCAAGACCCCGCCTATGCTAAATATGGAGACAGACACAACTGAGCTCTATAAAGGTAGGCTTTTTTCACAGTAGGACATTGCGTTTTGATGCGACATTAAAGTCGCAATGCAAATTATAACGCCATGCCCCAAAAAAGTTGCAACGCAACTTATTGCCCCATTATCGTCGCATACAGTAGAGCATACAGGCAATGAAAAGTATGCTTCCAAGTCATTACTGAGCATGTGCAAACAGTCCAACATAGCTAATAATGTGTATAACGCACAGCATGCAGCATTTTCACTTAACGTGCAGCGTTAGTCACCAACACAACGTCTGCACTGTGAATGGGGCATTGATTTTTTCATTGCAGTGAGTTATTCTGCGCTAAATGTTATTTTAACGTGCGACTTTAATGTCGCACACTGTGAAAGAGCCCTTAGACTACATCCACTCTCGCTAGTGCCTTCAACAGGGAAACGATCATTATAAACCAACAAACAATACTGCTGACAGGCAAGGCGGCGCAGGGCTCCTCTGTGTATCATCAGGATAGTCGGTAGATGCGACCGTGGAACGGACCAGTAGGCAGGCTGGGGTGAATGCTGCGGCCTCATGGTGAAGTCTCCCCGCCATGCTTCTCTGATTGGTGAGGTTTTTGTACCTTGTTCTCGATCAGGTCCGCATTGCCGCTGCTGCATTGCTATTGGCTGCTGTGAACTTTGAGTTGATTGGCTTATGGTATTAATGTTGCTATTTAAGGAGGGCTTGTTTCCCCGCACTTTAAAGGGGAACTTCAGCCTGAACAAACATACTGTCATCAAGTTCCATTAGTTATGTTAATTAGAATAGATAGGTAATATAATCTCTTACCCACCCTGTTTTAAAAGAACAGGCAAATGTTTGTGATTCATGGGGGCAGCCATCTTTGTCATGGGGGCAGCCATCTTTTTGGTTGAAAGGAGGTGACAGGGAGCATGAGACACAGTTCCAACTGTCCTGTGTCCTGATTACCCCTCCCAGCTGCACACACTAGGCTTCAAATGTCAAATTCAAAATGTAAAAAAAAAAAAATTGCACCAAAACAGCAGAACGAGAACAACAAAATCAGAAATCCCATCATGCTTTGCACAACATCAGGGGAAAAAAGCCCGGGCAGTTTTCTTCTGTGCAGCTAAAAATGAGGCTTGTATAAGAGAAACAAAGTCCTGATGCTGTGAAACTGTTAAAGAAACACAAAGCCTTTTCAGTGCTGCTGCGTCGATTTTTAGTCCGGAGGTTCACTTTAACAGCTTGAAAAAGGACAAATGAGGCTTGAAACATCGGGCTGTCGCTTGGGGCCACTTTTTTTTTCCTGATGTTTCTTTTTTTTTTTTTTTTTTATTATAAAGAGCTTACTTTTTAAAGCGGGTGCCTGCCCTATTGGACTGTCTTACGTACTATAGTCACATGGTACAGTGACTTTGGGCATTGACACCCCGGTGTCCCTTATACATGTGTGGTTATACTTGTGTGCATTTTCAGTATAACTGACTATAACATCATGGCTCCCAACAGTCCCTTTTTGGGAACCCAATCTCTTTGTCCCTCTTTCTTCCTCATTTGTCCCTCTTTCAGGACTCCTGTACACATCTATGTAAATCTATGTATTTTATCTACTGAAATATGTGGGTATTTGATTCTAAACTTTATTCTCATACCTTAAATTGATATATTTCTTTTTTTCAAATATTAATATGATGGAAAATTAATCAGGGCCATCATGGTTTGAATTATAAAACATATTTTTCCTATGAAATCTTTATGGTTTATGTGACTAGGGGTGTGGCGGAGGTGTGATAAGGGGTGTGGCTTAAGTGTCCCTCTTTCTTATCTCAAAAAGTAGGGAGGTATGTAACATGAACAGACTAATTGTGATACCTCCAGCCTTTTATATGGAAAATAATGGAGGATAATTGTCACAGGACAATGTTGACCCTCCAGACTCAACTCTCTAGAGACAATCTGGTGTCTTCAGGTCACCTAAAAATAACCTAATAATACACTTACCACCCATAACATTTAGCAGCGGTAGTGTCAGTTGCCCAGGATTAGGCCCGGGTTCACATTGGCGTTCTGAGTCAAAAGGATCCGGTGAGCGGATCCGGTCTCCGCTTCACAGGATCTGGATGGATCAGTCCATGGCTTAGTTCACATAGTGCAAACGGATCTGATCAATGATTGATCGGATCCGTTTTCACTCAGCAAATACATACCTAATTTTCAGTAGTAGTCGGCGGTAGAGGGTTCCTCTTCTTCCACTGTGATTACACAGCTCTATGACGCGGAAGAAGACGGAAGCCTCTACCGCCGGCTACTACAGAAGATTAGGTATGTATAAACCCTCCCTAGCCCACCCACCCGGCGGCTGCACCCTCACCCTCCCGTCGCTAGATTCACGTCGGCACATGCCCCCATCACCCGTGGAAACATTCCGTTTCCCGTTGACCCAATGCTGTATTTTTTTTGTCCGTTCCGGAAAATTAGGGCCTGCACCATTTTGTAGATTCGTGGACCGGAACGTATTCGTACCAACGGACGCATGTAAATGGATCCATAGGTTAACATTGGATCTATTCACTTCTGTTTGTACAGTATACATTCCGGTTCCGATCCGCAAAAAAACGCTAATGTGAACCGGGCCTTAGCCTATGCGTCACGCATGCCAGAGAGTCCCTTGGGATCTCCAACCAGCATGTTGCTCTGTCCATGCCATCCCAGGAAGTCACCTTTCTGGGAAGGCCACCAAGGCAGCTGGGCTGGCCAAGGGGCGGCTGGACATGGAAGAGGGATGGGAGCAATACATAGAAGAGGGGAGCTGCTGCGCCAGAGGTCTGTATAGAACTGAAGGGGGCTGCTGTACATGAATGTTAGACATGGAAGAGGGGGCTGCACAAGGAATAGGATGCTGTACATGCAGGGAGGGGCGTAACGTGACTTCATAGGGCCTCCCTACAAAAATGATAGCATGGGGCCCCCTGTGTCCCCGAACCCCACGGATCTGGAGCCAGTGAATAGCAGTGTTTTGCTGTGAAGCAGGAAATAATTACACACACTTCTACACATGGTTTTCGTGAGTGGATGGGGAGGTTTCTTTGCTAAGTGGCTGCACTTCCGGTTGGGAGAGTGAGGTGGAGGGGCCCTGGAAGCCTCTGGGCCCCCCTGCGATGGCGGAGGCTGCAGGGGTGATTGCTGCGCCCACGTGAATGTTTCTTTAATTGTATTTATAAAGCGCCAACATATTACACAGCGCTGGACATTAGTTTAGGTTACAGACAATATTTAGGGGTGACAAACAGCAATATGACAATACAGGAATACAAGAAAACCAGATCACACAGCACAGTATGAGTACAAGGTATTGCTTAGTCACTGGATGGGAGCATGGAGATCACACAGCACAGTATGAGTACCAGGTAATGCTTAGTCACTGGATGGAGCATGGAGATCACACAGCACAGTATGAGTACAAGGTAATGCTTAGTCACTGGATGGAGCATGGAGATCACACAGCACAGTATGTGTACAAGGTAATGCTTAGTCACTGGAGAGGAGCATGGAGATCACACAGCACAGTATGCGTACAAGGTAATGCTTAGTCAGTCACTGGATGGAGCATGGAGATTAGGCAAGTTAGGTTCACTCAGATGCATAGCATGGGTGCACAGTAATGGAGGTGCATGATCAGGTAGGACACAAAAGGAGGAGGACCCTGCCCAAAGGCTTACAATCTAGAGGGAGAGGTTAGGACACGGAAGGTAGGGGACCAGAGTTCACCTGCGGGTTTAGAGCACTTGTGAGGGGGGTAGGCCAGAGTGAAAAGGTGAGTTTTGAGGGCCCTCTTGAAGATGTTGAAGGAGGGGGCTGCCCTAATGGGTGGATGTAGGGAGTTCATAGTGTCCGAGCTGCTCTTGAGAAGTCCTGGAGGCGTGCATGGGACTGGGTGATGCGGGGGGCGGTCAGGCGAAGTTCATTGGAAGAGCGGAGTGAGCGGCTAGGTGTGTACCTCTGAGTAAGATCATATGTTAGACATGGAAGATGGGGCTGCACAGGGTACTGTACAAGAAAGATGGCCTAGGGGCAGAAAGGACTGATGATAAAGCCCCCCTGTATTTGGCCACTAAAATAGGGGGGCTGACCAGTTTCTTTCAGCTTTTCTGTGTTTTTTGTTTTTCTGGAATTTTCTGTCAAACCTCATCTAGGTGGTAGGACCTGCTGGCAGTATTTTGCTCACTGATTATATTCTGGCAGCAACGCCAAGAGAGGTTATCACATTATTCAACCGCCGCTTCCATCCTGGCGATCACCTGTCACCATCCAGCAGCCGGAAGACGTCCAGAGACACGCGATGATTCACACAACTCACCTGCTGCCATTTGTCTTAATAAAACGTGACATCAAGACGTTCCCTTCCGCTGGAGTCCTGCGCCGAGGATTCCGGACGACGGACTGGGCGAGATTCTGAAGAGGTCTCCGGAAATGTCCCATCTCTGATCAGAGAGGGGTATGTTGCTTGCTAATACACCGCAGACCTATTACCGATAATTTTCAGCGCGAATTGTATCCACAATCGGCCTAGGACTGCCGTCTCCACTGCCTGTACTGCCGCCACCACAAGTGGTGCCCAGGCTTCCTAAAATCTCACCTGTCCACCGGTGTGGATCTCATCCTACATTGTCACTGCGTCACTGCCGTGTCCACCTTTACCACGAGTGCAGGACGACGCATGTGTGACTTGCGCCTGGTGCTCCTTGGTACAGGCATTTGTGGTAACGGTTGACACGACAGTGGAGGAGGATAGGAACCACACCGGGGGACAGGTAAGATTTCCAGATTCAGTCCCATCAATTTATTTTTGTGCCGAAAATGTGTGAAGACCTTGGCCCTAGAGGACAGGTGTTCGACATCCCTGGCCAGAAGAAGCTACCTAGATCCTCTTCTAGCCCTCCAGTGCTGCTCAGGACACTGTTCTTCGGCACCTGGACCTGGGGGGGGAGAGGGGGGGTCGGGCAGAGCTAGGCATGTTATGCATGCTCAGCAGTATCTGCTATGCGGCTTTGCGTCCGGAGCTGGGGTAAAAGGATACATAGTAAAAAAATTATATTGATTTTTAACTTCTACAATGCCTTTTTGGCTCATTTAAATAGTAAATAAAAGATTGCAAGAGAGATTTCATTTTCAGTTTTAGGGCTAACAGTTACTCTTTAAACTCAGAAAAATGGGTTTAAACACCATTTTTCTTTGTATTTTTAAAACCGACTTTGGTAGCAGTAGCATGTATATGCGGGCTTTGCTATTCACTGCCAAAGTCGGCATGAAATTGCGTGTAAATTCATGTGTAATTACAAATGCTTACAATTACATACGAAACGAATTACGTTTTTTTCCCCCCGAAATTTCGCATTACTATTACAATGCGTAAATGTGAATTATGATGTGTAATTACGCATAGGTGTAATTTCTGCTCCTCCCTAACAGTATATACAGATTTTGACTTCAGATATCCTTTAAAATGTTCTGTTAAATTTTCATAAAGAAACTGATTAGACTTGCACTTTAAATCCAGTTTAATAATTAGACTCCATTTGGTAACCACAGAGTATTGTGCCCGCGATGGTGTTTAATTTGCTGTCTCGGCAGCAGATAAAAGATCACCTCTTCAGTCCTCGGCGCAGGTCGCGAGGTGGAAACAGATGGAGGGGAAACGACAGATCATTTGTAAGAAGCAGATTTTGGACAATGGGAAGAGGAGGGAGAGCGCTTGGCACTGCCACCCTGCTCTGTACTGTGGCACCTCGTGCCTCCTTTCCGGATGCCTATAATGTGCTGCTCTACAGCATTTCCCCTCCAACCGATAGAGGACGAGAACTTGTCAGGACACCATATTGTGGCTGAGATGATAATTTATGCTTAGTCTTCCGCTAAAACATCATAACCCATTATTCAACTTCCTTCCATAGCCGCCACGCAGAGCGCTCAAACTGCACCGCGCCATTCCCAGCAGAGAAGGGTCTGTCCTCCAGAATGAGGGATTATGGGTCCTCCAACAGCACAGAATGTATCAGATGGTGTACAAAGAATGAGGTCCTCCAGTGGCACAGAAAATATCTAGATATAGCACAGCAATCTCCTGTACAGAAGAGGGGAGTGTTAATTCCCCACACTCAAGGTACAGAGATGGAGCCCTAGTCACCCCCCTCCCCTACAGATATAGAAATGGGGCCATACTCTTTGCACCCCTGCAGGTACAGAGATGGAGCCCTAGTCCTCACTCCACCCCCCCCCCCCCCCCCCCTACAGATATAGAAATGGGGCCATACTCTTTGCACCCCTGCAGGTACAGAGATCGGTCCCTAGTCATCACCAACAGATATAGAAATGGGGCTATACTCTTTGCACCCCAGCAGGTACAGAGATGGTTCCCAAGTCATTGCACTGTACAGGAGGTAAGTGTGCATTCCCCGCACTTTAGAGATATGTCGTAGTACAGGTAGAAAAAAATCTTCTCAAGGTACAGAGATGGAGCCCTAGTCAACACCCCCTCTACAGATCTAGAAATAGGGCCTTACTCTTTGCACCACTGCAGATACAGAGTTGGGACCCTAGCCATCGCACCCCCACAGATACAGATGGGGCCCTAGTTATTGCACCCCTGCAGATACTGAGGAGGCCCTAGTCATTTCACCCCTACACATTCAGAGATGGGGCGGTAGTCATTGCACCCCTGCAGATACAGAGATGGGGCCCTAGTTATTGCACCCCTGCAGATACAGAATGGGGCCCTTCTCCTGCCACCCCTACAAATACAGAGATGGAGCGCAACATGTTTAACCTCCCATCTGTACAGAAATGAGTCCTGTCCAATCCTTGGCTACCCCTCTCCTCTGCCCAGTCCATACATTAGAACATGTCCAGGTTCAGTCATCTTCTGTACAGAGGCATATGTCCGTTACTCGAGCCCCTCCTCTTCAGACATAGAGATAGGTGTCCATTCCCTAGCTCCCCTGGTGGTACCCACATACAAAGATGTAGTCTGTCTACTTCCTGTCACTCCTGCGATGCCACCCTCATCCATCCTCCTAGACAGAAGAGGTCCACTCCCCCGGTCACTTCTGCTTCTCCAGCTTCTGGCTTGAGCTGCTATTACTATTCTTTGCATGGAGTGAGTTGTGTTTGGCGGGGTTCATGCGGGTCACAGAACCGCTGTTTTCTGCCAGTGCTGTCATGTTTCTCTGTATACAACGTCCTCTGCGTCCTTCACCGGAGGCCTCACCGGCCCGGAATACAGATGCTGCAAGTCTCCAATTATAGTGGCTGATATTAGTGAATTCTCTGTGCTCTGTGTGGCTGGAATACCGATGAGACGGCCAATGTCATGGGAGTTCTGCTCGCATCGCGCTTAGCCGCGCTGTGCAAATGTCCTCCAGCTCATACAGCTAATCTACTGCCTATACATAGAGGAGGGAAATGAAGACGCCAGCTAACAAGTTCTGTAATGCAGGTTTCACCGATCTGGACTTCTCCTGATAGAATTCCGGATGACAAAGTTCTGGATTTATACATAGATTCTTATCAGAACTCCTATATACTGATAGCCTGTGAATAACGCCCGTTCTATATACAGCAGCCTAAAGGCTAAGTGAGCCCAGAAGCAGGGGCATAACTGCAATTCATAACTCCCCAGAAAAATTCTGATAGGGCCCCTCAATGTTCCCTTGCCTCCCTTTGGTGCCCGTCATGGCCTTGGGGCCCATCTCAGAAGGGTTGTAATACAAGTGTGGCCAATCGTGATCTTTACACCCATAACCAGTGTAGCTGCAAAAACGCCTGATCTATAGTATAGTCTCCTGTATCAGAGGAATGGAAAAATAGTAGTTGGGGGGGTCCCCCCACAGTCATGGGCAGCCCCAGCGATCACAGATGCTGCTCCCTCCCTCTAGTTATGCCCCTGCCCTGAAGACTGATCGCGGATTGTGATTGAACAGGACACCTGGAGAAGTGATGAAAAACTCTATATTCAGCCCATCGTTCTGTGTTAAATGTGTTCAAGGATTTTTCACTACGACTCTACTAGATGGACCGCTGTAGTGCCTTTTACAGTCTTCCTCTATGACTCTACTGGGCTCCACACTGTGGTGCCTTTTATCTTTGTCCGGAGAAGATAAAGGTGAGTGCAACCATAAGTCTGCTTCTCATCTAAGGGATTGGGCTCGCTTACAGTTTTGCCTAAGAACAAAGCCATGTACAAAGGATGGTAGCTAGCTAAACCTCCTCCATCAGAAACTTCTTCTAACCATCCAAAAAAAGTTTGGTGAAGAACAATGCTTTTTGCTTTGCTTTTTTTCCCCAGTATGATGGAGCACCATGCCATAAGGCCAAAGTGATAACTACGTGGCTTGGGAACAAAACATTGACATTTTGGGTCCATGGCCAGGAAACTCCCCAGACCTTAATCCAATTGAGAACTAGCTGGTCAATTCTCAAGAGGTGGGTGGACAAACCAAAAAACTCCAAGCATTGATTATAAAAGAATATGCTGTCATCAGTCAGGATTTGACCCAGAAGTTGATTGACAGCATGCCAGGGTGACTAGCAGAGGTCTTCAAAACTGAAGGGCCAACTATGTGAATATTTACTTGACGTGATGTAAGGTTCAATGAAAGCCTTTGAAACTTATGACATGCTTGACCAACAACTTTATCCCTATAATTAAAAAAATAGATGTAACACCTGGCAGGAACTTTCTTTAACCCTGATAGGTAGTTAATGCGATTAAAATGATGCTTCTGCCTAAATTTACTTTTTTCGCAACTCACCTGTCTGGATACCTTAAAAAATACTTTGTAGACCTCAATAAAATTCTGATACCCTTCATTTGGTACAATAAACTTCCACGTTTGTCCCTTTAAAACCCTAGAAATACCAGTAGCAGAGGGAGGTCTATCCATGCATCACTATTGGTTACTGTCAGGTGGTGGTTCTCCATTGAAGCAGCCATTATGGGTTCCTATGAGGCCCTTCTGAACCTGCCCTTTCGAGGCTCTAATTCCTCTACAGTTATCACAACAGTCATGAAGACTACGATTCGGGCATGGCACTAAATTTATAACACAACACAGATGGTCTCCTTATACGCCATTATGGGGGAATCCTAACGTTGTCCACTTCTCTACGGTCCCTGACCCAGCAATTTGGGCACGACGTGGGATTAAAACCCTAAAAGATATAGCCCCGAACTGAACCATGCTATCCTCAGAATTACAGCAAATGTATGGTCTTCTCCGCTACATGCATTTCAGATTCTTACAACTCTCACATGCTTTTATGGCTCAGTTTGGGGGGGCAGTACTTAGGATGGAGTCGGACCCACTTGAGTCTCTCCTTATTGTTGAACGTCTGGATAAACCGCTCTCAGCTATATATGCTGAACTTTTGCTTCAGCTGGGACATGATACTGACAAAATATATAGACAATGGGTAGACGACTTAGGGGACATCGACAAGGAGGATTGGGAATGGGTGGTGGGTAGGGGTGCTGAGGTCCTGATCTCCTCCAGGGACAGATTCATATGCTTAAACTGTTTACATAGAGTATACTTCACTCCCAGCAGACTACACAAAATTAACTCTCACTCTAACCTGTGTACCAGACGTGGGGCTGCTGAAGGGAATTTTTTCCATATGTTTTGGGCATGCCCGGCATAAATGGGACACTGGGGCCAAATTGAAAAGACTATTGAAAAGGTTCTCGATACACCCTTCAAATTCGAACCCAAAATGGTAACACTTGGCATAGTTGAGAAGGGTAGCCATAGTAAATACAAACAGGCCATGATATATACGCTTTGCCATACAGCCAGGAAAGTTATTCTATCTCACTGGAATCAACCTGTCATACCTACTAAAACTGAATGGCTCAATATGGTTAATCGCGCACTACCACTGTATAAAATGACCTATAAAAGCTGAAACTGTCCCAACAAGTTTGGTTATATTTGGTCCAGTTGGTGTGATAAATACTGTAAAACTGTACTGACTGACAGATATTTAATTCACATAGATACATGAACTGAGATATTCTGTGAGTTGCTGCTTCTGGAGAGAGAAATTCTAGTTCATATTTGATTCTACTACGTGGGGGTTTAGATTAATAGTGTAACGTTTTAGTGCACTTTGAGCGTCTATACTTGATGCTCTAGTGCTGGGGTCAGGGACCTTTTGGGCTGAGAGCCATAAACGACACATATTTTAAAATGTAATTCTGTGAGTGCCATACAATATGTTTCAAACTGGGACAGTAGGGCTCACGTCCCTGTTGCCATTGTGATGTCTCTAGGGTTTCAGCAACATCAACAATTTCAGCCAGACAGGAGAAATACAGACTAACAGCTTGTACAATTAGCTAGCTGACTTGGGGGTTGATTCCCTTTGATTGGCCCAATGGGCTGCCTGTCACTTGACAGGCAGCCCATTGGGCCAAAGTGCAGGGATCTCGTACTACAAAGTCACTGGACCTGACAGGGTCCAGAGTGGGACAATTGGAGCAGCCGTTCGTTTTGGGGTAGCGCATACTACAGCAGTAGCGTGCCTACTTTGAAAATTTTATTTGCGCTACTTTGAAAATGTTACTTGCGCTGCCACACTAAGCTGTGCTGCTTGAGCAGTGTAGCTTAGTGAATCAACCTCTACTGATTTGTATGTGAGCCAGATGTAGCCATCAAAAGAGCCAAATCTGGTTTCCGAGCCATAGGTTCCCTACCCATGCTCTAGTGTATAGGACCTTCTGCCAGACTGAATTAGGTCTAAGGTACATGATATGCTTGATAAGCTCCGGTGGGTGGATGGGACAGGTGGGGTGACCACTGACCGCAAGTGTCCCCTATCCAAGGGAATCCCTGACTTGGTATATACTGAAATCATTACTTTTACACCTCGTGTCAGAGGTTTACTGGATGGATACCATTCTTTTACTCATTGCTCAACAACTCTTCGCATACAAGGGCATGTAATCCTGCTGTTGTCTCTGTAATGAATGTATACCAATATATGGAACAGGTGATGTCAAATCTATTCTTTTTCTTCCTTCTGGCTCTTTCGTGACCAGTTCTTACACGAAGAAGCCACTCTCTTTTTCTTCCTTCTAATATGATTTGACCTACCACTATGTTCTTGTTAAGATGTGTTCAAATGTTATGAAATGTTGTACAGTATTTGTATGCATAACCAAAAAATACAATAAAAATTTACCTGTTAAGGGCTCTTTCACACTAGAGGCTGCGGTAGAAAAGGCTGAAAGTCAGCCTTTTGCTTAACGCCAATACATAGCGTTTTCAAAGCGTTTTGAAAGAGTTTTACAGCCCATATGAAAACGTCCTTTTTTTTTTTTCCTCTATAAAAATAAGTGAACAAGTTAGCTGTAAAACGCTTTGAAAAGGCTTTAAAAACGCTGAAGTTGGCGTTTTCCATTGACTATCATTGAAACGCCAACAGCCAACTTCGGCTGTAAACAGCCCTGAAAAAGCTCCTGGGAGCGTTGAAACGCAACGCTCCAAAACGCTGAGTTAGATGTGAAAGGTAAGATGAAAGTCTATGGACTTTCTTTTACCTAGCAAAACGCCAACTTCGGCCGTGGCGTTAAAACGCCGAAAAATCCCTCTGGTGTGAAAGGGCCCTAAAAAAAAAAATCAAACACATTTTTTAGTAGAGAAATACATATATTTACAGAGAAAGAGGGACAAATGAGGAGGAAAGAGGGACAGAGGGACAGGGCTCCCAAAGAGGGACAGTTGGGAGCTATGCTGCTGTGCCGCAATCTCTCTTTCACTATGACTACTAGACTCTTCACTGCTGTGCCTCTATTGCATTTCATTATGGCTACTAGACTCCCCATTGTGGTGTGCTGACCTTGGGTCGGGGATTGACCGAGCCAGTAAAGGCTGACTTAGTGGTAGATTGGAGGTGGAGTCAGCCATGGTAAAAAGTTTGCAGTGGGAATTGGTCAGTGGAAGTGTATGTAGCCACAGTGGGAGCTCTGCTGTACTTCAAGCGGATGCGAGATTGAAAAACTAACTATAACAAGTAACTTGTCTATATATCTTCTCTAAAGATTTTTTTTTTTCAGGGATCCCCAACCCTGTCCTCAAGGCCCACCAACAGTGCATGTTTTGTGGAAATCCACAGAAGCAGTTAATCAGCTCTACTGAGACACTAATTACCTCACCTGTGCATGTTTGTGGTTTTCTGCAAAACCTGTACTGTCGGTGGGCCTTGAGGACAGGGTTGGTTTAGATAGTTTACACAGCAAATCTAGCTGCAAACCGCTTCAACAGTTTATGATTATTTATTCCTGTGATACAATGAGGGCAGCCATGTTCTGTTTGTCACATGCTGAGGGCTGGAGATGCTATCAGCTTGCCTGTGTGTAAAGTCCCCTCTCCCCCTCCCTCCTCTATTTTGCCTTTGAAATCTCTGGCTAGTAACCTCCTCCTCCTGCCCACACTGAGCTCCCATAAGCCCTTGCTACAGTGCCAAGGCTCTCTGAAAAGCTGTGGGCGAGGCTTGTTTAGTTAATAGGGAATTCCAGAATTAAAAGAAAACAAAAAAAGTATTTGGCTTGAGGAATGCCCTATAAACTATATGAAAGGAACACAATTATGCAATGAGTAAAAGTTTAACTTGGATCCACTTTCAGGGTCAATCAAAAGAGAATGTTAGGCAAGGTTAATGGTGGAGTTGGCGTTTGTATGAGAACTGTCCATGCACATTGTACTCATCAGGGCTTTTTTTGAGCAGAGATGTCCCAGGCCCATGCCTGGAGGGCCAGTTGCTCTGAAGGGCGCCGTTACAGTGCCTGTTGATGGTGATCAGTAAGACATCGGCAGAAACAGCTCCATGTATCCCTGTGCTCACAGCACCTCTCCCTCTTGTCATTCAAGCACAGGCTTTATTACATTGGTTGTGTTTCCAATTCTGCTTAACATGCAGACAGTCCATATTTTAGCCACTTCCAGTTTTGGTCAGCATTAGTTCCCTCTGCTATGATTTATTGTAATTGTTCTATGTTTCCATAAACCCCGTTTGTATCTATTGTGACATTTACTCTATATGCCTGTGCTGTATTGCGTACTTATGTTTGCATCTTACTTTATATGACATCAGAGAAGTCAGTGGCGCTACAAAAATTAGTTTTAGGAATGAACTTTTACTAAAACGGTGCCATTAATTCTTTCCTGTTTCTTATGTGGTGTTTCTTCTTCTTACAGATAGGAGGCGCCATTCTACTGACCCTGAGGTGAGTGTGTGCGCCTATCCACTCCTTCCACCTAAAGCCATGTGGCAGTAGAAGTTGTCAGGAAGGACCATCATCCCTCATTGTTGGCTTCTTCATGAGGGGTCTCCTGTTCTTCCAGCTGTGTGAAGGGAGGTGTCTGCTGCTCCTGTTCCAGCTGTGTGAAGGGAGGTGTCTGCTGCTCCTGTTCCAGCTGTGTGAAGGGAGGTGTCTGCTGCTCCTGTTCCAGCTGTGTGAAGGGAGGTGTTGGCTTCTTCGGGAGGTGTCTGTCGCTTCTAGCTGTGTGAAGGTAGGTGGTTGTATCTGCCCGTTCTACAGGTGTGTGAAGGTAGAAAGTAGGTGGCAGTACCTATGTGGGTTTCCACCCCTCCTGAAGATGGAAGGCAGGTGGCAGCAACTTACACTGCTGTGTGCTCCTACTTCTCCAGTTGTGTGAATGCACTGGTGACCATGATTAGGGCTGGGCTTGCACGTTGCTTCCTGTCATGTGTCCGGGAGCAGGAAGTGTAGGAGCAGGGAGTATATGCTGCTGTCTGCCTCTCAATTCAGTTATCCCAGAGGCGCACTGGATTGTGCATAGTCAGCAGGTGCTGTGACTCCTCATGTAAAATGGGGCCCATGTAATGTGGTTTGTATAACCCTCTTACCTTTTACTTCATCAGAAGTTCATTTACTTCAGCATGAAGGGGACTTTTTTTTTTTTTTTTTTTTTTTTTTTTTTTTTTTAAGTTCTTCAACTAGTGGGAAGCCTTTGGATGGTTCAGAGGCCTACCGTGCGCTCCTTAACCTCACTGCTGATGGCCAGAACTCTCTTCTTATTCGCGGCCATGCTCCCATCTGTGTACAAGCACGTGTGCAAGTAGCGGCTGCGCATGCGCAATCCTTGTCGGATATGTTTGGAGGGTACCAGCACTAGATCAGTGGGCTAGTGGAGAATGTGAGAAGCCGATGGACTATCCAGGGGAATAGCATCTGCAGGGCGGGGAGACAGGTGGAGAGAATGGCAGAGAAGAGCCGCATTGGAGGAGTGGGGAGAGAGGTGGAGAGAATGGCAGAGAAGAGCTGCATTGGAGGAGTGGGGAGAGAGGTGGAGAGACTGGCAGAGAAGAGCCGCATTGGAGGAGTGGGGAGAGAGGTGGAGAGAATGGCAGAGCAGAGCAGTCTTAGAGGAGCAGGGAGAGAGGTGGAGAGAATGACAGAGAAGAGCAGCATTGGAGGAGCAGGGAGAGAGGTGTAGAGAATGGCAGAGAAGAGCCGCATTGGAGGAGTGGGGAGAGAGGTGGAGAGAATAACAGAGCAGAGCTGCATTGGAGGAGTGGGGAGAGAGGTGGAGAGAATGGCAGAGCAGAGCAGTATTAGAGGAGCAGGGGGAGAGGTGGAGAGAATGGCAGAGAAGAGCTGCATTGGAGGAGCAGGGGGAGAGGTGGAAAGAATGGCAGAGAAGAGCTGCATTGGAGGAGTGAGGAGAGAGGTGGAGAGAATGGCAGAGCAGAGCAGTCTTAGAGGAGCAGGGAGAGAGGTGGAGAGAATGGCAGAGAAGAGCCGCATTGGAGGAGTGGGGAGAGAGGTGGAGAGAATGGCAGAGAAGAGCTGCATTGGAGGAGTGGGGAGAGAGGTGGAGAGAATGGCAGAGAAGAGCTGCATTGGAGGAGTGGGGAGAGAGGTGGAGAGAATGGCAGAGCGGAGCAGCATTGGAGGAGTGGGGAGAGAGGTGGAGAGACTGGCAGAGAAGAGCCGCATTGGAGGAGTGGGGAGAGAGGTGGAGAGAATAACAGAGAAGAGCTGCATTGGAGGAGTGGGGAGAGAGGTGGAGAGAATAACAGAGAAGAGCTGCATTGGAGGAGCAGGGAGAGAGGTGGAGAGAATGACAGAGAAGAGCAGCATTGGAGGAGCAGGGGGAGAGGTGGAGAGAATGGCAGAGAAGAGCCGCATTGGAGGAGTGGGGAGAGAGGTGGAGAGACTGGCAGAGAAGAGCCGCATTGGAGGAGTGGGGAGAGAGGTGGAGAGAATAACAGAGAAGAGCTGCATTGGAGGAGCAGGGGGAGAGGTGGAGAGAATGACAGAGAAGAGCAGCATTGGAGGAGTGGGGAGAGAGGTGGAGAGACTGGCAGAGAAGAGCCGCATTGGAGGAGTGGGGAGAGAGGTGGAGAGACTGGCAGAGAAGAGCTGCATTGGAGGAGTGGGGAGAGAGGTGGAGAGACTGGCAGAGAAGAGCCGCATTGGAGGAGTGGGGAGAGAGGTGGAGAGAATAACAGAGAAGAGCTGCATTGGAGGAGTGGGGAGAGAGGTGGAGAGAATGACAGAGAAGAGCAGCATTGGAGGAGCAGGGGGAGAGGTGGAGAGAATGGCAGAGAAGAGCCGCATTGGAGGAGTGGGGAGAGAGGTGGAGAGACTGGCAGAGAAGAGCCGCATTGGAGGAGTGGGGAGAGAGGTGGAGAGAATGACAGAGAAGAGCTGCATTGGAGGAGTGGGGAGAGAGGTGGAGAGAATGGCAGAGCGGAGCAGCATTGGAGGAGCAGGGGGAGAGGTGGAGAGAATGGCAGAGAAGAGCTGCATTGGAGGAGTGGGGAGAGAGGTGGAGAGAATGGCAGAGCGGAGCAGCATTGGAGGAGTGGGGAGAGAGGTGGAGAGACTGGCAGAGAAGAGCTGCATTGGAGGAGTGGGGTGAGAGGTGGAGAGAATGGCAGAGCGGAGCAGCATTGGAGGAGCAGGGGGAGAGGTGGAGAGAATGGCAGAGAAGAGCTGCATTGGAGGAGTGGGGAGAGAGGTGGAGAGAATGGCAGAGCGGAGCAGCATTGGAGGAGCAGGGGGAGAGGTGGAGAGAATGGCAGAGAAGAGCTGCATTGGAGGAGTGGGGAGGGAGGTGAAGAGAATGGCAGAGAAGAGCCGCATTGGAGGAGTGGGGAGAGAGGTGGAGAGAATGGCAGAGCGGAGCAGCATTGGAGGAGTGGGGAGAGAGGTGGAGAGAATGGCAGAGCGGAGCAGCATTGGAGGAGTGGGGAGAGAGGTGGAGAGAATGGCAGAGCGGAGCAGCATTGGAGGAGTAGGGAGAGAGGTGGAGAGAATGGCAGAGAAGAGCCGCATTGGAGGAGTAGGGAGAGAGGTGGAGAGAATGGCAGAGAAGAGCTGCATTGGAGGAGCAGGGGGAGAGGTGGAGAGAATGACAGAGGAGAGCAGCATTGGAGGAGCGGGGAGAGAGGTGGAGAGAATAACAGAGAAGAGCTGCATTGGAGGAGTGGGGAGAGAGGTGGAGAGAATGACAGAGCGGAGCAGCATTGGAGGAGCAGGGGGAGAGGTGGAGAGAATGGCAGAGAAGAGCTGCATTGGAGGAGTGGGGAGGGAGGTGAAGAGAATGGCAGAGAAGAGCCGCATTGGAGGAGTGGGGAGAGAGGTGGAGAGAATGGCAGAGCGGAGCAGCATTGGAGGAGTGGGGAGAGAGGTGGAGAGAATGGCAGAGCGGAGCAGCATTGGAGGAGTGGGGAGAGAGGTGGAGAGAATGGCAGAGCGGAGCAGCATTGGAGGAGTAGGGAGAGAGGTGGAGAGAATGGCAGAGAAGAGCCGCATTGGAGGAGTAGGGAGAGAGGTGGAGAGAATGGCAGAGAAGAGCTGCATTGGAGGAGCAGGGGGAGAGGTGGAGAGAATGACAGAGGAGAGCAGCATTGGAGGAGCGGGGAGAGAGGTGGAGAGAATAACAGAGAAGAGCTGCATTGGAGGAGCAGGTGGAGAGGTGGAGAGAATGACAGAGGACAGCAGGAAGAGAGGCAGCTAACTTGTGCAGCAGAGTTCAGGTTGGACTAGAGTGGTACCAATCTGTTCCCTGATAAGAGGCACAGGAAGACCTCACAGTAATCTAGATGTGAGCACTGTAATAACAGAGCTGAAGATTTAGGCGCAGCCAGCGCCACCATAGGCCGTAAGAGGAATTACAGCTATAGTGGCGCATAGTGAGTAACTTTTGGCACTGTCAGAAGACGGAGCTGAATTTACTTTAAAAACACTGTAATGTGGCCGCCAGCAATTGCTGGAAGCTGAATTATATTATTCCCCACTATCCATGGCGGCCTGGAGGGGGAATAGTAATTAACGCCGCCAGGACTTGTGCAGGAGCTGGGTAAGCTGTATATCGTCTGTATCCTGCGCCCAAGTCTCCCGGTGGCGATTTCATAGGTACGCATCTAAATGGGTTCAGCTAGAACAAGCAATTTAGTGTCCTGAATGTCCGGTTGCAGGTTGTTAGCGTACTAATGTAAAAGTCTGAGAGTGTGAGCTGGAGGAAGAGTGAATCGCAAGCAGCCAGTGCGAGGAGATGATCTTATTGGTGTGTCCGCGCTGATATTGGGAAGAGATAGCAGAGATTTGTAGCCGTTACAACGCATCTCTAGAATGGCTACACGATTCTGAAGAAGGTGCATTGGCTGAGATTAGCAGAGCTGCAGCTGAGGATTTGTAGATATAACCGATATGAATGTGTGTGTGGCGCAGGCCTGCTGAGCGGTTATCTGGTGCGCTCAGCGGACGCCGAGGTTATTTCTGGGCACAAGCGCTGCTCTCCACTGAGGAGGTGCGCAGATCACAGTATGCAGAAGTCAGTAACACACAATGCACTCTTGTCACTCTGCCAGAACTCTGGTCAAGGCTTGTAGGGGCGCCCTAACTCTTACTAACATTGCTTTTTCTTGTCTTTGCCCAGGCTAGGAAAAGAATACTTAAAGGAGCTGTCCCCAGCAGGGGCGTAACTTGAAATCACTGGGCCCCCCTGCGAATATTTGGATGGGCCCCCCCCCCATAGGTGCCAAATAATCGTAATGGGGCAGCGTTTCACTGTAAATTAATTGTAAAGTGGGCAGCATTTTACCAGACAATCGTAATGTGGGCCTTTAGAAAATCGTAATGTGGGCAGAGTTCACCAGAAAATCGTAATGTGGGCAGAGTTCACCAGAAAATCATAATGTGGGCAGAGTTCACCAGAAAATCATAACGTGGGCAGAGTTCACCAGAAAATCATAACGTGGGCAGAGTTCACCAGAAAATCATAACGTGGGCAGAGTTCACCAGAAAATCATAACGTGGGCAGAGTTCACCAGAAAATCATAACGTGGGCAGAGTTCACCAGAAAATCATAACGTGGGCAGAGTTCACCAGAAAATCATAACGTGGGCAGAGTTCACCAGAAAATCATAACGTGGGCAGAGTTCACCAGAAAATCATAACGTGGGCAGAGTTCACCAGAAAATCATAACGTGGGCAGAGTTCACCAGAAAATCATAACGTGGGCAGAGTTCACCAGAAAATCATAACGTGGGCAGAGTTCACCAGAAAATTGTAACGTGGACAGCATTCACCAGACAATCGTAACGTGGGCAGCGTTCACCAGAATATCGTAATGTGGGACAGAAAATCGTAATGTGGGCAGAGTTCACCAGAAAATCGTAATGTGGGCAGCGTTCACCAGAAAATTGTAACATGGACAGCATTCACCAGACAATCGTAACGTGGGCAGCGTTCACCAGAATATCGTAATGTGGGACAGAAAATCGTAATGTGGGCAGAGTTCACCAGAAAATCGCAATGTGGGCAGCACTGCAGTCACCAGAAAATCCTAATGTGGGCAGCAGTCAGTCACCAGAATATCATAATGTGGCCAGCACACACCAGAAAATCCTAATGTGGGCAGCAGTCACCAGAAAATCCTAATGTGGGCAGCAGTCACCAGAAAATCCTAATGTGGGCAGCAGTCACCAGAAAATCCTTATGTGGGCAGCAGTCACCAGAAAATCCTTATGTGGGCAGCAGTCACCAGAAAATCGCAATGTGGGCAGCAGTCACCAGAAAATCCTTATGTGGGCAGCAGACACCTGAAAATCGCAATGTGGGCAGCAGTGACCAGAAAATCGCAATGTGGGCAGCAGTGACCAGCAAATCTTAGTGTGGGCAGCAGACACCTGAAAATCGCAATGTGGGCAGCATACACCTGAAAATCGCAATGTGGGCAGCATACACCAGAAATTCGCAATGTGGGCAGCAGACACCTGAAAATCGCAATGTGGGCAGCAGACACCAGAAAATCGTAATGTGGGCAGCAGACACCAGAAAATCGCAATGTGGGCAGCAGACACCAGAAAATCGCAATGTGGGCAGCAGACACCAGAAAATCATAATGTGGGCAGCAGACACCTGAAAATCGTAATGTGGGCAGCAGACACCTGAAAATCGTAATGTGGGCAGCAGGCACCTGAAAACCGTAATGTGGGCAGCAGACACCTGAAAACTGTAATGTGGGCAGCAGACACCTGAAAATCGTAATGTGGGCAGCAGACACCAGAAAATCATAATGTGGGCAGCAGACACCTGAAAATCGCAATGTGGGCAGCAGACACCTGAAAATCGTAATGTGGGCAGCAGCGACCAGAAAATCGTAATGTGGGCAGCAGACACCAGAAAATCGTAATGTGGGCAGCAGACACCAGAAAATCGTAATGTGGGCAGCAGACACCAGAAAATCATAATGTGGGCAGCAGACACCTGAAAATCACAATGTAGGCAGCAGACTCTAGAAAAAAAAATGCACCTGTGAAAAAAAAACAATTCACTTACCTGACAGAAGTCTTCTCCTCTCCCGGCATCTGGCTCGCAGCTCCCCGAGTCCTCCTGCAGCACATCTCCCGCGCTGACAGGCAAGATGGCTGCCGAAGCCCTGTACTAGAGACACAAATAGTCTCCAGTGCAGGGCTTCTTCGGCGGCCATCTTGCCGTAGCCCTGCTCTGCCTGCCGGAGACTATGCAGGCTGCTGGAGCGGGGCTGCGGGGAATGAACTGGCGCAGCATCTATTAGACGCTGCGGCCAGTTGAGCACCTTGCTGGGGGGTCCAGAGCAGCGCTCCCCCCACGCACAGTGAGCGGGCCCCAGAGCAGCCCCGGGCCCCCCTGCGGCTGAGGGGGTCGCATCCCCGGTAGGTACGCCGGTGGTCCCCAGTATAGCAGTCTCCTAGCGGCGATCGTCATTCTAGCGGAAATGCAAGTGCATCGGCATGCACGATCTCCTGCTAAACACGCCCCAGGACTTCACGCCAATTGACGTTGAGCGGTCCTGGGCCTACCGCCGCGTCCACGCCAATTAACGTTTACCGGTCATAATCAAGTTAGATGATTCAGGTAGGCCATACAGAACCATACCAACTAGTAGCCCTGAATTTCTAAGTGGCATTATAGCTGTTTCTGAGGATCCTATATAACAAAACCCCGGACACTGCGTCTTCGTGTGTCCATGCTAGCTGCTTGGTGCGCATGCGCGGCAGGGCTTCGAGCAGCGGCCGTGTGCACATGCACGCAGGGGGTCACGGTTGTGTGCATGTGCCGGGGTGTGTGGCCATTCTGGCATGGAGTTTTCCTAGCGCCCGTTATTAAACGGGCTGGCTTGGGACTAATCCTATATAATGATAGGCAACTGTCCCTGCATACAGTTGTCTCTGTGCAGCCTCACACAGACAGGAGGACAGGGACAGGGAGCCGGGCAGGCGTGTGAACGGGCGACCGGGTGTGTGGCAGCTGCGCAGTACATGCGGTGGCGAAAAACAGACCCTAGAGCCCGTTTTTAAACTGGCTTGGGTTTGCTAGTATGATATAATCTGTAACCCTTTCAGTTTCAGCTTTCTGAATGGATGTCAGTTCTGTTTATAAGTTTATGAAATGTGGCTTACCTCTCCCAGCAGAATGATCTCTTAGAATGTTCAATGCTACTCTTCTATCATTCGCTGCTTTTCTCATTATAAGAAACATACTTTTGTCTTCTAGGAATTGAAATGGCTCAGCATAAAGGTGGCCACTAATGATCCAATCCTTTTCATCCAATCTTACCATTTATATGTAATATAAGGGCACTCCCTTTATTATCCATTCAATATATTCACTCAATTTACCCTTATACTACATAGATTTGGTAAAATTGGTTGAAAAAGATTGGATCATTAGTGGCCACCTTAAGCCTCATCTTATTTCTGTCTTCAGCTGGGTCTATGTCATCTGAAGGTTCATGTAGAATGGTCTCTTTAAGATTCATCAAGCGCAGATGGCCTTGGAAGTTTGTCTCCCACATGGCTCATAATACTTTTCATCTGTCAAAAAGTCGGACAACTGAAGAGAGAAGAATATAGAGGCTGCCATATTTATTTCATTGTAAACCATACCAGTTGCCTAGCAGCCCCGCTAGTCTATTTGGCTGCAGTAGTGTCTGAACAACACGCGGAACAAGCATGCAGCTAATCTTGTTTGATCTGACATGTCAGAAACACCTGATCTGCTGCATGCTCGTTCAGGGGCTGCGGCTAAACGCATTAGAGGCAGGATCATCACGATAGCCAGGCAACTGGAATTGCTTAAAAGGAAATAAATATGGCAGCCTCCATATCCCTCTCACTTCAGTTGTCCTTTAAAAGATGGGATAGCCGGCCTGATGCTGCTTTCTAATCTTATCTTGTGAGTTACAGCAGATCTCTGATGGAGGATAAACTGCACACAGACCCCATGCTTTGGTTTCATTTAGGAACACCGTTTTTTTTTCTCTGCTCTCTGAGTAAACCTTATTTAACCCTTTCTGGTTAACAAACAGACAATATTGTCACATGACTCTGAGGGCTCATTCACACTGGAGGTGTTTTGGGCCAAATTTAAGTGCGGACGTTTTTAAACGCCGTGAAAGTGGCTATACCATGCTTCTCTATGGTGTAGTTTAGACTGGAACTTTCCGTCCGCGTTCCACTCAGGAAAGCGGTGCTTGGGCCATTTTTTAGGCGATTTTGCCTCAATGGAAGGTATAGGAAAAACGCTAACACTCTCAAAATCGCTTTGTGGAGCGATTGGGTTTGCGTTTTTAAATATAAATACATTGTATTTATTCTTTTCTGGATCAAAGAGTTAACTTCCTGACGTCAGGAGGTGAAAAATCGCAATTGCTCGGCAAAACCACTTAGAAAAGCGGTTCCCAAAAAAACAGCACGCAGGAAATTGCCGGAAAACGCTTTACAAAAACGCGCCAAACGTGGACGGACACGCGGGCGGAACACAATGTGAACAATATTAGTGGATAAGTTGTGTAAGGGGATATAAATCATCACATATCACACAGGCTTATCTCCGCAGGTTTTCACACCGAGATATTTCTGCATTCTTCACCTTGGAAAGTCAGGATGTGAGTATTTGGGATGTGAATAAATCACGGCAGAAGATTCCTCACCAGGGACGTCATGAGACTGATTTCTACTCCTAATGACGCCTCTTCTGCATATTAAGTGGCCAGAATTCTTCCAGGGTTTAATTATCGAAAGCATTATGAGGCCTGGTACGTTTCGGGCGCAGGCCGCCCCTCCCCCATTCTGACTTTCCTCACAAGGCCCCGGCATGCCGCGTGGATAATCTGCATCAGATGCTTTTTGTAACGTTCGGCCCTTCTGAGAGGCTGCTGTCTGCTCCACGACTCTTCTGGGACTCTCATAGGCGAAACGCGTCAGATTTCAGCAGGAAAACTGTCAAACAGCATCGGCGCTCGTTGTGTTCCTCACTTCGGAGCAGCTCCTGTTCTACAAATCTGCACTCGCATCTGGAAAGTGTCGGCCTTCCGTTGCGGTTATTTATTCGCCTTCTGTGCCTCCCGTCATTCCTCCGAAATTATTTTCTTTTAACGTATTGACAACTCCCCTCGTAGCAGCGGTGACAGCGCAATACAAGGAGCGCGTCGTGCGTAAATATAACAGGTCAGAGAGTCTCATCTCGCACCAAGCGCAGGAGCCAGAGGCCGAGGCGGAGATGGCGAGGGGTTAATAGGAAAGCAGTTGTTGACATTTCAGTGTTTATATATGGGGGATGTCATTACGGACTAGAAAAGTGACTCCCAAGGTTCTGATATGCAAATTGCGAGGAAGCCGGGATAATTTGCAGCGGCATCACTGTCACGGCGGCGGCAACACGGAATCCGAGGTCATATGTCTGTTTCTGCATGATGAGACTGCAGGAGATAATGTCAGGAGCTGAATGGGGGGGGGGGGGGGAGAGAGAGTACCGCTATTAGTACCAGGATCCCATCAGTCTATGCAGCAGAGGAGCTTACACTCTAATGTCCTTACCACAGTCCTTTTCAAAGGTGAACAGGCGTCAAAAGAATAAAAATAACATTTTTACAACATGGAGAGGCAGTGGTGGACTTACCTCCTCCAAGCAGACACAGAAACGTATTAATGTTTAATACATAGAAAATGTATTGACACACGCCGAGGTTTCTTTGCAATGCGTTTTGCAGGTATGACCCTGCTTCATCAGGCAGTGGGGTAGGGGTATATGGCAAATGCAGGTCTCAGTCTGGGCCAAGCGCCTCTGTGAGTGGCCCAGACTGAGACGTGTTCACCTTTGCACTGTTCGAGTCCACCCTTGGTGGAGGGGTGATCTACCCCTTTCTCCTGATCGGCAGAGAGCGACTTTTTAATCCTGAGTGGGGACAGATCTAATCTCCCCACCTGCATCTACAGTGGTTGCCTCAGTGGAAACTCGTGGTTGCGTAATTTCGTGTTAATATAATTACGGAAGCAAATTTTGCCACTACTAATTTGGAATTACATAAGCAACATTTCCATCACCTAATTTCAGATTTTGGTGCAAATAAGTGTTTAACGAGAAATTACGTAATTTCATATTTTCTATAGAACTAGTTATTTTAATTACGAAAATGGACGTCATTTTGTTTTTAATAGTAATTATGCAAATTTAACTAATTACCTAACTCTGTAAACTGTTTTCTAATGTTTTGCTCCACCCTTTGGTTGTGTCACAGAGGTGCCTGGCTCTTCTACTGACCACATATGCTATTGCTCCGTTGTTATTGCCTGATGAAGCGGGATCAAACCTGCGAAACGTGTTGCATATTTGGAGTTCATAAATAAAATATATTGACTGTCTTTACTACAATCGTTGTGTGTCTACTTGGAGGAGGTAAGTCCACCACTACCTCCTCTATTTACCAAAAATGTGGCTTTTAAGCTCATTTAGCTTCCTTTTATTCTTTTGGCGCCTCTGTTCTCCTGCATAACTTTGGTTGTGTAACAATGGTACGGTCCACACACACAGTCCTGGCAGCTCTATGTAAGGTCTCCTGTACAAGCTGTGATGCGACAGTAACAGGGATTTCGATCGTGCGGATGCCTCGGCCTCTCTGCAGAGATTTGTTTTGTTGTTTAACTTTCGTTTAGGTGATAATTAAGGAGGTAGAATATGAAAAGGCCGTTTAATTTGGGTGCAGCCGAGCAGATAATAGGGGATAATTTGCGCAGGCTCTTGATGTGCTCCCGGACGCTCATCCTTTGACACACGATTATCGTTGTGCTGTAACGGAGTCCTGGCTGCAACGCTCATTGCTTTCGTTTATTATTGTGTGTTTGTTGGAGAGACGCTATTGGCTGCTCCTCCACCTGATAACATCGCTGCAGCAAACGATGAATCCTTAAAGAGAACCGTATCTCGTGATTTCTGTAACCACCGAACATCTCCAGTGCCTAATCTCCTCCAAAGGCAGCTTTATCGTTTGTAAATGCGTAAGTGTCTTCAGAGGGGATGTCCTAAATGACCCAGTGCACCTGGGCTGGACTTCATGTTATTTGTATTAAAGAAGAACTGTAGTGAATATAATGTAATACAATTGCTTTTAACTATTCATTTATATTTATAGTATTTTCTCACTGTAAAATCCTAAACCGAATCCTTTTATTTCTCCAAGTACAAAGTGGGTGGGAGGGTTGTACCCGGAGTTGGTTTTGGTTCACACAGGTTCTGGAAGGATGGGGGGGAGGGGGAGGGTAAAGGGGGGGGGGGGAATGTCCAAAAAGCCAAGAGCCGAGGCTGCCATACTACGGCACCACCAGTTGACTCTGTCACCCCTAAGGAGACATTGAAGGGATGGGGGGGCGGGGGGGTGTTAGGGTTTAGCAGTGATGGTCTAGTTCTTCATTAAAGAGATCGGCAGTGATGGCTGATGCTGTTGAGGATGGTGTCCCGATCGGCGCGGTGTCTTCCGACCTCAGTAGAGCCCCGACCTCCTCGGTAGCAGTGGTGGACTCCACACGGCCTGTACCTGCACAGACAACTGACCCAGGCTGAAAAAAACTCCAGGCCCTGAACTCCCCATGACCCGCACTACCGTCTCAGGCTACACTTGTCCACACTGAATCCTGTGGCCATGGCTGCCAGTTAAGGGGCCATCTTCCTGACCAAGGGCGTAGCAATAGCCATAGCAGCCATAGCAAGTGCTATGGGGCCCTTGAGCAAAGGGGGACCAAGCGGTAACGGGTGCATTTTTTATTTTTCTGTTTTTATCAACCCTCTGACTCTCCGATCTCAGTGCCTATAGGCTGTTTGGCCATTGTACATTACTATGCAATGTACAGTGCAGACAACTTATATCCCATTGGTTAGTGGCAGGTGGCATTGCTCCCAAGATTGGCCCCATCAAAATTCTACTATGGGGCCCCATAATCTAGCTACACCTCTGTTCCTGAACCGCAGGAAAATCATTCCTCTCTCTGATTTACTTTCATAGGTGGCAACATCTTTAGTCCTGATAAGGCCCATACACACATGTGATTTCGGCTGTACAAACGTGGATTCAACTGACAGCGAGTTCTGTTGCTGTGCAGGAAGGCGAAGGGCAGACAAAGCGGTGCAGACGTGATGTCACGTGGCGAGAAGAAATATATCAACTGTCGCTTGAGCAAGTTGACCTGTCGAACAGCAGCTGAGGGTCGGTCCTTACCGGCTGCCTTAGCCGACTTTTAATCTAGCGTGTGTATGTGGCTTTAGGTGATCTCTGTGCAATGTTTGTTTACTGAGAATTCTAAAGCCAATAGAAAACATACCCGGTCTCCCAGAATGATCTGAGAGGAAAATTCCACATAGCTAATCAGCCTAGGCTAAGCATCACTGGGAGGGTGGTGCTACATACCAATATACAGATAGAGGAAATGTTTCTGATGCTGAACCCAGGTAAGCATGGTAAGTGATGATGTCACTCCCGTAGTTCTGTGGGAGGGAAGGGCCACTCTTCTCCCTGCGTAGACCAGGGCCCCCAACCGCCCCGTTTTTGGCGGGGCGGTCCCGATTTTGGGGGGCCGTCCCGCTGTCCCGCGCTGCCCCCCCCTGGTCCCAGCCGCTGGGGAGTGAGGGGGGAAAAAGCCGATCGAGGCACCAGCCCGCCCGGTATGCGGCATGGATGGCCGCCGCCATTATTATCCTTCTCCCTCCTCCTAATATGTCCCCTTCCCCCGCACAGTAATATGGGCAGCGGAGCGGGCAGTAAGTCTTACCACTGCCTCTCCGCTGCGTACCGGGATCTCCTCTGATCTTCCTGCTTCCTGTGACGTCACAGGAAGCAGGAAGATCAGAGGAGATCCCGGTACGCAGCGGAGAGGCAGTGGTAAGACTTACTGCCCGCTCCGCTGCCCATATTACTGTGCGGGGGAAAGGGGACATATTAGGAGGAGGGAGAAGGATAATGATGGCGGCGGCCATCCATGCCGCATACCGGGCGGGCTGGTGCCTCGATCGGCTTTTTTCTCTGCCTGGCCACCCCCCTCCTCCTTTTCCTCACCACCACCACCCCGGCACCCTCCCATTTGGGAGTAATTTAACAATTAATTTTTTTTTTCCTGGGGTGGGCGTGACTAGGGGGTTGGGGCGTGGCCAGGGGTGTGGCCTAATTGTCCCGTTTTGGGACATTGAAATGTTGGGAGGTATGGCGTAGACTCCTGATATCCCATTTGTAAAGTCTGTGTAAGAGCCAGTGCACACCAAAAACCTCTAGCAGGTCCACAAAACACTAGAGGTTTTTGAAGCAGATTTCACAGCAATTCTAGGCATGTTTAGAGAGGTTTTCTAAACATGCCTAGCGGTTTTTGGAGCGTTTTTGTGTAGTAGATTTCATAAATTGTTACAGTAAAGCTGTTACTGAACAGCTTCTGTAACAAAAAAAAGCCTGGAAAACCGCTCTGATCTAGCGTTTTTCAGAGCGATTTTCCACTTTCCTATACTTTACATTGAGGCAGAAACGCATCTGCAAACAGCAAAAATGCTACAGTAGCCACATTTGCTAAAAACCGCAAACTACTGGAGTGCACCATCCTATTGAGATCCATTAGCCAAGCGTTTTTAAGGCCGGAGCGGTTTTGAAAACTCTACCAAAAACCCTTGGTGTGCACCAGCCCTCACTTTCAGTTATCTCAGCGATTGATCTTATTTCGGGAATATTTTTATCTCATGGGGTTGGATCCGGGGGTTAGCAGTGTGACGCCGTCGATATGACATATCGAATGAGTCATGGAGTTACGAACGCCAGTTTCTTCGCAAACCAACCAAACTGACATTTGTTGGTTTAAAATCCCCTCTTTTTCTCTTACTCTCTGGCTGCTAACAAACCCTGGCTCTCTGGTAGCTTCTAATTACAAAATCTTTCACCTACATGGGACCGAGTGTTTCCTGGCCTTATGTGGCCCCCTAGAGCGTTTATAAACTCATCCATCAGATGAAGGGTAGATATCAGCTGACAGAAGCTCATAAATTGCGGTTTTCTCCAGTCGGATCGGCCCCATTCTCAGCAGGAGATCTGACACCTAGGCTGCTGCCTGAGCTTCAAAAGACTTCTGACCTTAGGAAAACCTATCTGTGACCTCACAAATATGAAATCCATCTTTTGTCATAAAGATGACTTTCCAAATAGGCAACGGCCTTTAGAACCCGCTTATTATGAAATTCTGAACAAACCACACAATTGGATGTTTCTGAATTCAAGGTAAGCCCTGCCAAAGCAGAGATATGCATTTTGGGGTCACCGTTCACTCTAAACCCCCCAAGTTTGATATCATTGTTATCGTTAAATTCTGATCGACCTGAAAATGTTATTAGATTTAACATAACCTGTATGGTTTGAAGATCAGCACACCTATCATGACTCGGATATAATTTTGTGTTCATGCGAGGGGCAGGGAGATCTCCTGTTCCAAAGAGGCGTGTGATCCACGCCCTCTAACCCCTCCTTGCTGGAGTGGGGGCTATAACCAGAGAGAGCCCAGAAAGCTCTGGGACCTTTACCTTCAATCTGATGCCTTGTAACATCCTGGCAGCCCGCAAGGACACGGGCCAAAACCTCCATCTTGGAACTATTTCTAACAAAGGCCTGTCGGCCACATGGCAACCGCCATTTTGGACTTTCGCCAAAGACTTGCGATTGCCGCATGGACTACCAATAACGGTATTTGAACTGTATATTCGGACATTCTGTTTCTTTTCTTCTCTTCTCTCTCAAATCAATCTGTTCTAAAATAAGCTGTGTGTATGTAGTTTAGAAATAAACTAACAATTTTTATAGTTCAGTCGTGTGCCTTTTCTGGTCATCTGATTGCTGCTATAACGAATCTGCCCTCTGAAGAGTCAGTCATATTACCGCATTGTTTTATGATTTGCTTATAAGTTGTTGATTTGCTAGCTAGGTTGTAAATAACCGTTTCTTTCTTCTAGGATTAGCTAGTACCCGATTTCCTGTGCAAAATAGATAACTTTCGTTTCTCGATTGTAAATACAATTCGAGATTGCATCATATAGGGACCCAGTAACCTTTCTTTAACGTCACATTGCTCACAGTCTTTAAGCCGTCTGAAGTGACTATTCCCCGAACGGTGACTGGAGCGTGTTGAACGTGATTGGGCTGGCTACCGTATTATGATAGCGGGAGTCTCTTTTGCTCCCTACAGACTGCGAGAGAGTGGTAGCAGTGTATTTACCCGATTTTCAGAGCGAAATCGATATTTTTAGTTTACCGATTGTATATACAATCAGAATTGTACATGTATGGGCACCTCCAACCAATCGTAACCGTTTACTATGCACACAGTGAATTTGCCTCCAGCAGTCTCTAGTGCATGAGACCTGCATGGCAACAGTGGCCTAGTAATACGGGATTGGTGGATGTTTGTCCCATTACATATTGTCGGCAGTTGCGCGACCAATCTTTGTCAGTCTGTTCACCGTACTTCCTGCGTATGCTAACGGGGGAGCAGATTAGACGGGATTGGCACGCTCTGTCACCTTTTCTTACCTCTGACGATCCAGCAACCGGTCTTTGTTGTCCGTCTGCGCCCGTACTTCCTGCGTACGCTAACGGGAGCAGATCTCGACGGGATCGCGGGGCTGGATTGTCACAAGCAGCATTAGTAGTAATATGGCGTCAGTCCATCCCTAGAACTTGACGATGAACTCAGGGAACGTTGTCAGTCACCAGGCTCTGCATCGAGACCGCACGCTCCACCGGCCAATGAAATGCTCTCATAGAGCGCGCTTCTGTCAGCACATCGGAGTGTCTAACCTTTGTGGACTCCCAGCCATTAATAAGGATTCCAGTCCATGAATTTGATGAAGGCTGTTCACAGGGGCGTAGGAATAGACCCTGCAGCCCCTGCAATTGCAGGGGGGCCCCTAGCAAGTCAGGGGCCCGGAGGAGGAAAGGCTGTCACCACCGGCGTACCTACCGGGGATGCGACTCTCTCAGCCGCAGGGGGGCCCTGCCGCCCGGGGCTGCTCTGGGGCCCGCTCACTGTGCGTGGGGGGAGCGCTGCTCTGGACCCCCCAGCAAGGTGCTCAACTGGCCGCAGCGTCTAATAGATGCTGCGCCAGTTCATTCCCCGCAGCCCCGCTCTGGCAGCCTGCATAGTCTCCGGCAGGCAGAGCAGGGCTACGGCAAGATGGCCGCCGAAGAAGCCCTGCACTGGAGACTATTTGTGTCTCTAGTACAGGGCTTCGGCAGCCATCTTGCCGTAGCCCTGCACTCTGCCTGTCAGCGCGGGAGATGTGCTGCAGGAGGACTCGGGGAGCTGCGAGCCAGATGCCGGGAGAGGAGAAGACTTCTGTCAGGTAAGTGAATTGTTTTTTTTTCACAGGTGCATTTTTTTTTCTAGTGTCTGCTGCCTACATTGTGATTTTCAGGTGTCTGCTGCCCACATTACGATTTTCAGGTGTCTGCTGCCTACATTACGATTTTCAGGTGTCTGCTGCCCACATTACGATTTTCAGGTGTCTGCTGCCCACATTACGATTTTCTGGTGTCTGCTGCCCACATTGCGATTTTCTGGTGTCTGCTGCCCACATTACGATATTCTGGTGACTGCTGCCCACATTGCGATTTTCTGGTGTCTGCTGCCCACATTACGATTTTCTGGTCACTGCTGCCCACATTGCGATTTTCTGGTGTCTGCTGCCCACATTACGATTTTCTGGTCACTGCTGCCCACATTGCGATTTTCTGGTCACTGCTGCCCACATTGCGATTTTCTGGTGTCTACTGCCCACATTATGATTTTCTGGTGTCTGCTGCCCACATTACGATTTTCTGGTGTCTGCTGCCCACATTACGATTTTCAGGTGTCTGCTGCCCTCATTACGATTTTCAGGTGTCTGCTGCCCACATTACGGTTTTCAGGTGTCTGCTGCCCACATTACGATTTTCAGGTGTCTGCTGCCCACATTGCGATTTTCAGGTGTCTGCTGCCCACATTGCGATTTTCTGGTGTCTGCTGCCCACATTACGATTTTCTGGTGTCTGCTGCCCACATTAGGATTTTCTGGTGACTGCTGCCCACATTGCGATTTTCAGGTGTCTGCTGCCCTCATTACAATTTTCAGGTGTCTGCTGCCCACATTACGATTTTCGGGTGTCTGCTGCCCACATTACGATTTTCAGGTGTCTGCTGCCCACATTGCGATTTTCAGGTGTCTGCTGCCCACATTGCGATTTTCTGGTGTCTGCTGCCCACATTAGGATTTTCTGGTGTATGCTGCCCACATTAGGATTTTCTGGTGACTGCTGCCCACATTGCGATTTTCTGGTGACTGCTGCCCACATTGCGATTTTCTGGTGACTGCTGCCCACATAAGGATTTTCTGGTGACTGCTGCCCACATTAGGATTTTCTGGTGTCTGCTGCCCACATTATGACATTCTGGTGACTGACTGCTGCCCACATTAGGATTTTCTGGTGACTGCTGCCCACATTACGATATTCTGGTGACTGCTGCCCACATTAGGATTTTCTGGTGACTGATGCCCACATTGCAATTTTCAGGTGTCTGCTGCCCACATTGCGATTTTCAGGTGTCTGCTGCCCACATTGCGATTTTCTGGTGTCTGCTGCCCACATTACGATTTTCTGGTGTATGCTGCCCACATTAGGATTTTCTGGTGACTGCTGCCCACATTGCGATTTTCAGGTGTCTGCTGCCCTCATTACGATTTTCAGGTGTCTGCTGCCCACATTACGATTTTCAGGTGTCTGCTGCCCACATTACGATTTTCAGGTGTCTGCTGCCCACATTGCGATTTTCAGGTGTCTGCTGCCCACATTGCGATTTTCTGGTGTCTGCTGCCCACATTACGATTTTCTGGTGTATGCTGCCCACATTAGGATTTTCTGGTGACTGCTGCCCACATTGCGATTTTCTGGTGACTGCTGCCCACATTGCGATTTTCTGGTGACTGCTGCCCACATTGCGATTTTCTGGTGACTGCTGCCCACATAAGGATTTTCTGGTGACTGCTGCCCACATTAGGATTTTCTGGTGTCTGCTGCCCACATTACGACATTCTGGTGACTGACTGCTGCCCACATTAGGATTTTCTGGTGACTGCTGCCCACATTACGATATTCTGGTGACTGCTGCCCACATTAGGATTTTCTGGTGACTGATGCCCACATTGCAATTTTCTGGTGACTGCTGCCCACATGGCGATTTTCTGGTGACTGCTGCCCACATTGCGATTTTCTGGCCCACATTACGATTTTCTGGTGAACACTGCCCAAGTTACGATTGTCTGGTGAATGCTGTCCATGTTACAATTTTCTGGTGAACTCTGCCCACATTACGATTTTCTGTCCCACATTACGATATTCTGGTGAACGCTGCCCACATTACGATTGTCTGGTGAATGCTGCCCACGTTACAATTTTCTGGTGACTGCTGCTCACGTTACTATTTTCTGGTGACTGGTGCCCACATTACGATTTTCTGGTGAACTCTGCCCACATTATGATTTTCGAAAGGCCCACATTACGATTTTCTGGCCCACATTACGATTGTCTGGTAAAATGCTGCCCACTTTACAATTAATTTACAGTGAAACGCTGCCTCATTACGATTATTTGGCACCTATGGGGGGGGCCCCATCCAAATATTCGCAGGGGGGCCCAGTGATTTCTAGTTACGCCCCTGGCTGTTCATCAGTTGGGTTCCAGACGAGATCCTCTCGTTCTGATGTTGCGTTAATGGCCACAGATGTTCCTCTTCATTTCTTGTCGCAGTTTTTCCCGTTGGAGAAGAGCGGAGATTTCCTGCCCCTTCCCCTCGCCGCACACTACACGGCGTAGGTGTATTTACTGCTGGAGCAAGACCACCATCTCAGAGACGGTTTATTTATCGTACCTGTAAGAAACGTACGTCTTCATGAATTATTGCAGCAATAACCCCGGGCGTTATCATCTACAATTAACATAAAATGTGCATTTATAGCTAGCTATTGTCTCATCGACATCGCTAAGCGTCCCGTTACGGCACTCGTAAAGTGCCTGCCAGGCGTATCCATCACCGTTGCTAAGGAAACCGGCATTAGCCAAGTGATTTGCTTTAGAATGGTTGAGTTGCCCTCTGTACCTGACTGCTAATGCGGAGATAATTATTCTGCGGTGTCAGCACTCTGGGCTCCTCTGGGGCTGCCGATACGGCGTGGTACGGGGGGTGGGGAACCGCTCCTGAGCTTGCGGAGTCACAGATGAAACTTAGAGATCCCACAGAGTGGTCCATCACACCTAATGGTGACACAAACCTTATCGAATGCTTCCAGAGGAGGGCTTACAGTTCTTGCAGCTCTATATAAGAGTGTGAAAGGCGAAGCCAGATCTGTACTGCTCACCATGTACTCCAATATAGAGAAAGAAGTTTTCCATACGCTGATCTGCCACATTGAGGTTCCAGAAGCCCAAGACAACTTGATCTTCTGCTGCTGCTACTGTGTACTCCATCCTGGGCAGATGTGAATCTAAACCCTGCATGAAGTAGTCCCACCAGGTCTCTCTGGAGACCCTGCATAGCCTGTAGAGATGGCATGTAGTTTCAGGATTTGCTGTGGTCTTCATCCAGGTCTCCAGAGACTCTACACAGCCTATAGAAATGGTCTTTAGTTCCAGCATCTCTTAGGTCCTCGATGACCTCTATTTCCTGCATCTCATAGATCAGGGTGTCAAACTCAATCACGTAAGGGGCCAAAATCTAAAACCAAGTCTAAGTCAAGGGCCAAGGTCCTCCAGCACCCAAGACTGAGACACCAAAGTGCGCCCCTCCATCTCTGCCACTCCAGCCGTCACACACTGATTGCTATTAGACTAAGAGGTGCCACAAGGCCCACAACCTCCCCAACACCTTAATATCTAGTTATCTGGCTTGCAGTCACTGCCATGTATCCCCTTTTCTTATTTCTCTCTGCTTCAAACACAATTAGGAATGACAGCTGAATGAATTGTGCGCCCCCTCCTACAGTGCGCCCTGAGGCTGGAGCCTCTCCAGCCTATGCCTTGGCCCGGCCCTGGGCATAACTATAGTTACAATGGGGCCTTGATCCCTGCTCCTCCCCCTTCTGCAGAGTAGTGCAATGGAGCAGTTTAATATCTACCAGCTCCAGTGCTGCTTTACTATGTGGGGGGATTGTGTTGGGGGGGTACCCGCCACATGGGGGTTGAGAGGTTTTGATCCGAGGGGCAGGCCCTGTAGCGATGTCCTACAGTTCCATGATCTTCTCTGTCCTGGGAGGCTATAGTACATGTCTCCTGAGACCCAACACCCTTAGCAATGGCTTGCAGTTCCAGAATCGTGTTAGCATATCAAGAGCGGATCAGGTCATTTTAAGCGGGTGTGGATTGGCAGGTGTCTAACAGATGCCTGTCTGTGTTAATTATTAGTAATAGGAAAGCCAAGTGATGAGTTTGGTGCCTGATGCGGGTAGTAGCTGGTTGGCAACTATGTAGACCTCTACAACTATCATCCATTAGAGATGTCGCGAACATCAGGTTTTGGAATTGCGAACGTCGAATCCGAACTTCCGGAAAAAGTTTGGATTTGCGCGAACCTCGCTAGATTTCAATGGGCAGGCGAATTTCACAAACTACAAAGACTGTCTGGCCACAAAAGTGATTGAAAACTAGTTTCAATAGCTCTAACACCTGGACAGGGGCATGGCGGAGGGGCATCCATGCCTAAAGTCCCACCAAAAATGATGCAGAGTCCCTAAAGGGCAGAAATCACAGTACATTCCTACACATGAGGAATACAGGGCTGCTTTCAAATGTCCAGAGTGGTAATTTAAAGAGACTCTTTAACAAATTTTTCAGCCTTAGTTCTTCTATCCTATAAATTCCTATGCCTTTTCTAATCTGCTCTGGCTTACTGAAGTCTTTCCTAACTGCACTGTCTCTGTAATAAATCAATGTATCTTTCCTCTGTCCTGTTTGTCGGGCTAAGGCTTGATTGTGTGGAATGTGCAGGGCTGCTTGTGATTGGTAGAAGCGATACACACCCTCTGCAGGCCCCCTGCACACTCTGAATGACTCACACACTATGCTTAACTGAGCCTATTAGAAGCTGGTTAGTTTGTTTGTAAACACTGCCTAAAACTGTTAATTAGAAGCCAGGATTGCAGCAGAGAGTGGCAGAAACAGCACAGAGGGGCACAGGAGAAAATAATGAATAGAATGGTATGCTTTTTATTGTAAGAATATTAGAGTACAGATTCTCTTTAAGGGTTATGCCCGCTTCACACGGACAGACTAAACGCCACATTTACCGAGATTGAGCGCTAACAGGTCTGTAAGGCCATTAGGTGTGTGGGTGCTGCATGTGCCCTCAACTGAGGCAGACTGGCTCAGTGTACAGCTGAATTTTATTTTTTTTTCTTGAGCCTATTTGTGAAAGCTATTAATACAAAATTATTTTGAAAGTTATTTATGTATAGATTTGTTATAACAAATTAAAAAATACAAATTTATAAAAAAAATAAAATTTTTATTACAAGGTAATATTTTATATAATTTCAATTATGATTTTCAGAAAAATGTTAAGTCAGCAGGTGTCCGGCTGGCAGCAGGCCTGCCTGCCATTCGTGGTGGGGGTGATGTGGTGGTGTCCCCAACTCCAATGCAGAGCCGTGCAGTGGAGGCTTGCCGCCAGTTGCCATTGGTGTTCAGTGGGTGGCAGGCTGGCAGCAGGTCAACAAGGCAAGAATGAGAAGTGAGGGTGGTATCTATGCGTGAACTGGCACCCTCAATTATATATAATCAGCGCAGAATCCAAAAACAGAAGACGAGTCTTCAACAAAGAATAAGAGCAGGTAAATCTCCCCCACAATAGATATCGGGGTCACAGCTCTGCAATCATGGATACCCAGAAAATGGAAAGAGGCTTACCAGCTGGTGACAACCCACAATTATAAGGTTGTATCAACGATTTGGTAGGACATCAGCAAACCACAGTCCGTCCAGGATCCACCAATTCAGCAATCCTTCATCTCACAAATTGATATTAGTAAACATCATAAAAAACAAACGACAACTCTAAGTGTAAACCGTTTAATATAGAGTTTTCATAGTAAAAACAGCATAAAAACAAAACTTACATACGGGGCCCATGCAATGGGAACCCCGAGAAAGTTGCACGCGTGTATGGGCCAGCAGTATAGGACAGTATAAAGGTGCCGCCTGTCTCCTTCCCGACCGGTTTAGCAAACTAGCGTCATCAAGGGATTCCAGTGTGTAAATTTTTTTTTTTTTATGCTATTTTTTTTTTAATGCAAAACCGAGCCCCAGGACTTTACGCCGATCGGCGTTAGGCGGTCCTGGGGCTGCCGCATGGCCATCAGCGTGACGCGTTTGGCTAGGAGTTAAAGCATGTTTGTCAAATTTATAAATTATTTCTAAAGTTATATTTGTGTGCTGCTTTTATTAATGCCCTCTGAACACTGTGCATTCTTCCAGGGCCGCAGGAAATCACAGCAGCACGACCTCGAGGACACTTGCGGGGTGGCCTGCTTCTGCCTGGCATATTTTTTTTTTTTTGGAGTACTGTGCCTGCAACAAGTGAAAAGTAATGCAATGGAGGTGCCTACAACTGAATATGGCAACAATAGCAGTAGTGTACACGGCTCTGGTTGTCAGTGGGCTGTGCAGTGTCTCACACACCGAGATACGCAACAGTTCAAACACAATACAGTGATAATAACACAGTCCCTAGAGCACAGTAGTGGAAAAAATGTGCTTGTGGTTTTATGTGGCACACAATTCAATATTAATGTATGTGGGCACAAGTGTGGCTCAGTGCCAGTGTGCTCTGTCTGTGCACTATCACACAGACACTGAGCATATGCTGCAACACTTCAAACACAATTTAGTGATAAGTCAGGTCCTGGAGCACTATTGTGCTTGTAGTGGTGGGCACTGGCCTGGGCGCAATGGTGGGTGTCTGTGGGCTGTGGAGTGTCGCACAGACACACACAAAAAAAAAAAACAGCAGAAGGATGAAGTAGCCCTCAGAGGGGCTGTTTGGGGTGATTAAACAGCAATCAGCCAGTGAGGATCGAAATAAACAAGCCTAGCTAATGCTTTCCCTATCTCCAGCAAGCTCTGTCCCTTCCTCTCACTACAGCAGCCCAGCAATGTGATCAACATGGTGGGTGCTGCTGCTTTTTATAGGGGGCGGGGGGTCCGTGAGGGAGTGCAGGCTGATTGGCTGCCATGTGCCTGCTGACTGTGATGTAAGGGGTCAAAGTTTAGCCCAATGATGATGTATGGGGGGGGGTCGAATATCGCCATGTGCTTGCCGCAAACTATTCAGGCTATCTCCATCGGCCATTTGGGCGCCGGGTTATGAGGTTCGTTTAAGCACTTATAGGTAAGGATTAAGGTTAAGCTCGAGGGGGGTGGGGATTGGGGAGGGGCTTGCACTTTAACCACATAGAGAATGGATTAAGGTTGGGCATTAGCTGGGGGTTCAGTTTAGGCACGGGGGGAGGGGTTAGACATTAGGTAGGGGTGGTTCAGTCTAGCCATGGGGGAATCTAGGGTTATGGATTAGGAGTTTGGTTCAGTCTAGGCATAGGGGAGGGGTTAGGGTTAGGCATTCGGTAGGGGGGGTTCAGTCTTGGCATGGGGAATCTAGGGTTATGGATTAGGGGTTTGGTTCAGTCTAGGCATAGGGGAGGGGTTAGGCTTAGGTAGGGGGTTAGGTTTAGGCACTTGGGAAGGTTTAAGGGTGAATGGGTGCCGGGAACTGTAAAATATTGGTATACTAAATTAACAATATATGTCTACTAGTGGCACCACCCGACACCCATCTGAAGTTGCTCCTCTCCAGAGCCTGTAGAAAGGAACCAGAGTTCCAGCCTCTCCTCTGTCTCCAGAGTTTGCATCTCCAGAAATACTACACAACTTATAGAGCAAAGGCCTTTAGCTGAGAAGAGGGAGGTGGCCCCAGAACTGGTGGAATCTCTACAGTGGTTTTGTAAAACGAAATTCCTGCTGGTTTCTGGATTTTGGAGATGGAATTGGAGGCAGACGTTGGCTGGGCTCGGTGTTGCAGTATTTGCACAGGTACAGTCTGATGTCTTAGACCTCTGCATGACTGGGGTTATTAATCTGGACCAGATTTACCCCAAACCAACTCTTAATGGAGAGAGTCCAGAGGCTGTGCATCTGTCGTACTTCTGTAGACTGTGATCATCCAACCAGCATCACCTCCTCACATGTTTTACACTGCAAGGAGCTCCATCATGGTTAAGGGGGCAGAAATAGGATGTGGTAACACCTCAGTACTCCACTATTCCCTGCCATATTTACACAGCTCTATAATCTCCCCCCCCCCCCCCAACTGAACATTGAGTGGTTGTTGTTCCAACAGGTTAACATGATTGGGGGAGGGCAGATGGGGGAGCAGTAGGTGACCAGCGTGCTCATAGTTGAACTGCAGATAAGTATCGTTAACACCTGTCATGGATGCAGAGCCTTCAGGGAAGCTGTGCTGGGTGGTGCCCCTCCAGATGGCTCTTGTAACCAGTAATGCTACTTCCTGCGGAGGACTAACATCACTGACTGCCCCATCTCTGATCTGCACACACCTTGCACTACCCCCTCCTTGACCATCATACACAGCATAACTTCTGTGCAGACTATACATCTGTGTATACCCTTTGATTTCCCTCATCTCACACTGACGACCCCTCAGACCCGCTCCCTGATTTCTCTCCATAACCTACACATCCTCCCTGCAGGCTCTACTTCTGTGTCCATCCACTGATTGCCCCAATCTCTACAATTCACACATCCTTTACTCCCTCAGTGAACACTATACCTAGCACAGCACCCCTGCAGGCCTCTGCATGTGTGTGCAAACATTGGTTCCCGAGCAGGATCATCCACCAGTTTCCATTCGCCTTCATCACATTCCCACCGCTCTGTTATTGGTGAATGGGAAACAGCTGTTTCCAAACCGATCACAATGCCTGTGATGGATGAAAACCAGCGTCAGCGAGACACCTTTATTTCCAAATAAAATATTGTCACCATACATTGTACTAGGGACACAATTTAAACATTGTAATAACCGGGACAAATGGGCAAATAAAGTCTGCGTTTTATCTACAATAGCACATTTTTATTTTTAAACTACAATGGCTGAAAGCTGAAAAATTATGATTTTTTTTTCTTTTTCTTACCTGTTAAAATAAAATTATCAAAAAGTACTGCCCAAAGAAAGCCTAGTTTATCCTGAAAAAAAAAATCTAGATCATTTCAGTGTGATAAATACCGATAAAGTTATTGGCGAATGAATGGGAGGAGCGTGATGTGAAAATTGCTCTGGTTTTGAAGGGGGGGGGGGGGGGGGAATCTGAGGTTTGGAAGTGATAAGACTCTCCCTGTTTACCCTTCTCCTCCTGGTTGGATGTGATGTTGGCTTTCTGGATCCAGGATATCATGTTAGGTTAGGTGAAGGTTCTCATTGATTCAGGTTCCGGAACAGGAAGAGGTGTCCAGTTTAAAGGTACCTTGTTTTTGTCTTGTCATTGTTGGTCTTCTCTTTGCCGTGTGTCAGGACATCATTTGAGACCCTCTCCCCTTTTCAGTTCCGCTGAATTTCGGAACACCAATTATATTTTAAGCAGGAAGCACTTAAGATGTTAATTTGGGCTGGAAATAATATTTAAGGCCGTAAAATGATATCGCCTATGTATATAATCAAATATTTATGCCGCTCTTTTATGTGCAAATTGGAGACTATTTATCCATTATTTAAATGAGGAGCGTTTTGCATTCTGTAAGATCATTAAAATTTTACAGCTGAAGCCTCGTTACAATTGTTCTTCAAGTGTAAAATTACACAAAGGAAGGATGCGATTTGGCCCTGTGACTGCAGCGCATTAGACAGCCGATGCAAATCAGATGATTTAAACAAGTTTACGGGAAAGGTGTTCAGAGTCATCCAACCGAGAAACCGCCATAACAGGCACGACTCGGAGAGCATATCGTCAGCTTTGCGGGGGAGGGGGGGTTGTTTGTAAAGGGGAACCCCGCTCTGCGCATACTGCCTAATCTTTTCTGTAACATCGGATATTTTTCAGATTTTAGCTCGACACTGTACAAATTAAAATTAGAATCAATCTTATGTGGCCGAATAAAGTTTGCAATTGCAAACAATTTGACTTGGCAGTTGGTTAAAGGGAACCTGAAGTGAGTCAAATTATTGAAAATAAACACATGACGTAGCTGCAAATGAATATTACATACTAACCTCACCGTCAGTTCCTCTCAGAAGCTCACCATTTACTTCTTACAGTGATCCCCTTCCAATTCTGACAATATTTTGTCAGAACTGAAATATAACGGTTGCTGTCCGTTATATATCAACAGCTGTCAGTTACAACTGAATGTGCAAGGTAATGTTCACATTTCCTTACGGCTCAAGTAGGTGATATTACAGTTTAACAGTGTGCTGACCAGGAAGCTGTTAGGAGGTAATGGCCATTTTCAAAATGGAGGACTGAGAATTCCATTGATCACAGTGGACAAATGGGATGCAGGAGAGGAGAAAGATACTGAGGAGTAGACTTAAAGGACCACTATCGTGAAAAAAGTAGACCGTTAAAATCTGACAGAACTGACAGGTTTTAGACTAGTCCGTCTCCTCTTGGGGGATTCTCAGGGTTTTCTTTGTTTACAACAGCATTTCCTGAATGGCAGTTGCAAAGTCTGACAAAATAGTGTGCAAGTGAGTAGGGAGGCCGGTATCTTACTACTTTTTGCAGTTAAACTGCCAATTAGGAAATGCTGTTGAAAACAAAGAAAACCCTGAGAATCCCCCCATGAGGAGATGGACTGGCCCAAAACCTGTCGGTTCTGTCAGGTTTTAACTGCCTACTTTTTTTTTCACAATAGTGGTCCTTTAATGGACACAGAAAAAACAAGGACAGTCAGTATAGATACAAGTCAGGACAGTATATGAGTGAAAATGAAAGCAGCACAGAACTGAAAATGTATACTTCTTGTCCTGTTTGATACCAAGTCCCTGCAGTTTCAGCATTGCTGTTTGTGTTGGATCAATTAGCACAGATCTGCACTAAGCATTGCTACAGTCTGAGGGAAGAAGCTTCTCCTGTCCTGGAAGTTGTTGTTGCGACTGACCGGTATCTCACTCCTGAAGGCAATAGCTGGAAGGTGGAGTGATCAGGGTGGGTGGGGTTAGAGGCTAGGCTGCATCTGCTAGCGTAGAGGTCTTGCAGGGAAGGTAAGCTACAGCATAGCTCCAACTGTCCCTCTTTTGGAGGGGCAGTCCCTCTTTGGGAGCCCTGTCCCTCTTTTCACCTCAGTTGTCCCTCTTTCAGGACTTTGTCCCTCCTTTCTATGTAAATATATACATTTCTTTACTAAAAAAAAGTGTTTGACTCTAAACTATATTCCCATCCTTTAAAATTATATATTACAATTTTTAAAATGTTAATATGAACCAGGATAGAAAGGACTAGTGTGGTTTGAATTCTAAAACAAAATATTTTTCGTATGAAATCTTTATGGCATGTGTGACGGGGGCGTGGCTTAAGTGTCCCTCTTTCTCATATCAAAAAGTTGGGAGGTATGCTACAGCCAAATATTCTTTCTGCTGTTCGGATAAAGCACTGTAGTCTCACCTTTTTCTCACATAAAGCAGGAGCCGGACCATACAGTCATAGATGATGTCCTGATGGATTAGATGATCGCAGTGTACAACGGCACCATTATTTTTTGCGGTAGGACAAACTTTTTCAGCTGCTGTAGGTGGTACATCCTCTGTTGCGCTTTCTTGATGATAATGACAGTATTGTGGACCCTAGAAACTTAAATGACTTTGCTTGGGTTACAGTAGATCCATTTATGGTTAGGGGGAGGTGCTGGGGGGGGTGGAGTTCTCCTTAATTGGACTCCGAGCAGTGCATAAAAAACAAAATCTGATCTTACCTGTGGCTTTCTGCGGCCCATCGCAGGTCGGGAGGTCCCTCGGCGTCCTTGTGGCCCATCTCCCCGTCGAGTGTCGGGCTCTCTCTTCCTGGAAGATGTTAGTCGTCATCACGCCGGCCGCCTCGCGTCATCACAGCGTCTGGCGTGACAGTACTGAGCGTGCGGGGACCCCGGGCCAGTGGCGGAGAGCAGAGCTGTCAGCGTGGGACAGTTGGCTGCAAGTGGCTGGAGAAAGCCCCAGGTAAGTAAAGCAGATTTTGTTCAATTTGGCTGAGGATTCCTTTGAAGTGTACCCGAAGTGACATGATGAGATAGACATGTGTATGTACAATGCCTAGCACAGAAATAACTATGCTGTGTTCCTTTTTTTTTCTTTCTCTGCCTGAAAGAGTTAAATATCAGGTATGTAAGTGGCTGACTCAGTCCCGACTCAGTCAGGAAGTGACTACAGTGTGACCCTCACTGATAAGAATTTCCAACTATAAAACACTTTCCTAGCAGAAAATGGCTTCTGAGAGCAGGAAAGCGATAAAAAAGGGTCAATAGTTCATAGATTTTAGCTCTGGCATGCTTCAATGAATGTGTCATTGAGCAAAAACAATAAAACAGTAAAAACTTAAAAAGTAGATTCAAACATAAAACAAAACTGGAATATCTTAAAAAGTCATTTTTAGGAGAAGGAAGATGGATACAATCGTTTATTTCATTAGTTTATTTTTGCCTCGGGTGTCCTTTAAAGGGACTCCGAGCAGTGCAGAAACTATGAAAAGATGCACATCATTTTAAAGCTCTCTTTCTCCTCTTTCCAATGATATATAAACCACCACCCTACGTCTTTTAGTTTTCGCTATTTTCGCGATTGAAATTGCCGCGGCCGCGATTTCGATCGCGAAAATAGAGAAAACTAAAAGGCGTAGGGCAACGATTTAGGTGTCGTCAGAAAGAGGAGAAAGAGAGCTTTAAAATGATATCCATCAAGCCATAGTTATATTGTATTACACAGGACGACACTTTCCCCAGTGTCAGCAGCTCCATTCTGCTGAATGCAGCTGCTGACTTTGACAAAAAGTCGCCCTGTGTAATACAATATAACTATGGAAAGATGGATATCATTTTAAAGCTCTCTTTCTCCTCTTTCTGACGTCACCTAAATCGTTGCCCTACGCCTTTTAGTTTTCTCTATTTTCGCGATCGAAATTGCGGCCGCGGCAATTTCAATCGCGAAAATAGCGAAAACTAAAAGGCGTAGGGTGGCGGTTTATATATTATTGGAAAGAGGAGAAAGAGAGCTTTAAAATGATGTGCATCTTTTCATAGTTTCTGCACTGTTCGGAGTCCCTTTAAAGAGTAACTTTTAGGCAAAAAAAGCTAATTTAAATCTCCAAGTCGCTGCTACACCAGGAAGAAATCTGCCCCCTTCTGTGTCATTTCTATATCACAAGATATTCTCTATACAAAAATTACTTTCAGGACCTTTTGGAATACATTGTCCCAGGGGTTCTCCAACTGGGTGCCGCTGCATGCATTCCCCATCCTCTGTGCACTGCCATCAGGTAATGCAAACACACATTGATGTACAACAAGTGGGAGGGGGATGCTGCCTAATGGGGGGGAGGGGGGTCACTAACTACTTGGAGGGGGGGTGAACCCTAATAAGCATCGCTAGCTACTTGTGGGGGGGGGGGGGGGGTGCTGCCTAATGAGGGTTATAATGACATCTCGGTAGTTGTTTTTGCTTAGGGGTGCCTTGAAAAAATTTCAAAACGTTAAGGCTCCCTCACCCCAAAAAGTTTGGGAACCACTGCCTTATCCTTTCATGCATTTCTCCTGAAAAGTGACATTTTTGTATGAACATACTTTATATATGCAGCTTGGAAATGGACCAGTCAACTCCTGCAAAGGTGGAATTTTCATCTCTTCCATTTTCAAGTTGCATACATTTGCATCAACTCAGAATTATTTGCATATCATTGACCATCTCTATTAGTGACACGGCTACACATCAGGCTTTATTCTTATAGCATAGATGTTATTTATTATATATAAAAAAATTGAGGTGTACACATCAGATCTACAGTCACGATCCGATGCAGTATGTACAGTGACTGCTTAAAGGGATACTGTAGGGGGGTCGGGGGGAAAATGAGTTGACCTTACCCGGGGCTTCTAATGGTCCCCCGCAGGCATCCTGTGCCCGCGCAGCCACTCCCCAATGCTCCGGCCCCGCCTCCTGTTCACTTCTGGAATTTCAGACTTTAAAGTCTGAAAACCACTGCGCCTGCGTTGCCGTGTCTTCGCTTCCCCTGATGTCACCAGGAGTGCACGGCGCAGGCACAGACCATATTGGGCCTGCGCAGTACACTCCTGGTGCCATCAGTGGGCAGCGCAGTGGTTTTCAGACTTTAAAGTCTGAAATTCCAGAAGTGAACAGGAGGCGGGGCCAGAGCATTGGGGAGTGGCTGCGCGGGCACAGGATGTCTGCGGGGTACCATTAGAAGCCCTGGGTAAGTTCAACTCATTTTCCCCCGACCCCCCTACAGTATCCCTTTAATTGCAGCAGTAACATTAACTGTTTGGTTTATTTCATTTTTGAGCACAGCTATAACTGTATATACACACAAGTTATTTTTGATGACTGTTATCTGAGAAATAAAACATTTTAACATATTTTTTTTCTTTTAATTCGTTGAAAATGTAGTTTAAATGTATTTGAAGTCGGTGCATTTTTGTTTGACTCAGACTCCAGGTAGCCAAAAATTGTTCCAACTCCTTGACTCCGACTCCACAGCCCTGGTCTGTACACACAATAAACAAAAGTTACCGCAAACAACCAACGATCCTACTTTACGGTGTCAAAGGCAAACGACGAGTCTTTCCAACGACGTTGTCCGCACACCAATATTGCAAATGACTTCCTCATTTAAATACTGTGTGCGCAGGTGGGAGGGACGTTACGCACGATGTGTGTGCGTTCTGTAGAACAAGGTTGTTTAAACGCTGTACACACGTAGCCGACTGCATGATATTTGCCCAACAGGCGTCTGAACTGATCTGCCAGATTTGTTTACACGATTGTCCTTCAATACGGTGATCGGTGAAATCTGTCGTTCGTTGGACTTTTAAATGGCTTTGTTGAGAGTGTGAACATGGCTTAACAGTTCATATTCTAATCTTTAGTTTTGACCTACATCAAATATATTTCACAAGGTCTTTATTCTTCTCGTTGTTTCTGTGGGGCACGTGGCTCTGGTGGGACCCTTGTGGGGCATGTGGCTCTGGTGAGGCCCTTGTGGGGCATGTGGCTCTGATGTGACCCTTGTGGGGCACGTGGCTCTGGTGGGACCCTTGTGGGGCACGTGGCTCTGGTGGGACCCTTGTGGGGCACGTGGCTCTGGTGGGACCCTTGTGGGGCACGTGGCTCTGGTGGGACCCTGGTGGGGCACGTGGCTCTGGTGGGACCCTGGTGGGGCACGTGGCTCTGGTGGGACCCTGGTGGGGCACGTGGCTCTGGTGGGACCCTGGTGGGGCACGTGGCTCTGGTGGGGCACGTGGCTCTGGTGGGACCCTGGTGGGGCACGTGGCTCTGGTGGGGCCCTGGTGTGGCATGTGGCTCTGGTGGGACCCCGGTGGGGCACGTGGCTCTGGTGGGACCCTTGGGCATTTGGCTCTGGTGGGACCCATGGTACTTTTTTGTGGGGTGTCTGGCTGTGCTGTAATGTTGAGTATTTAGCTCGGTCACGACATCTTTGGCATTCATCTCGTGTGAATGGGTTTTGATTTAGGGCCGATTCACACTAGAGTGGATGCAAAATGCACACGGAAAGCACATCTGCTTGCAGCTATTTCACCGTTTGCTCCGCGTCCACCCATCAATCAATACGGACGTGGCAACTAGCTTAGTGAGAATGGACATTGTGCCTTCTCGGCTTTCATTGCATATTTTCTGATCCGGGAGTTCGGACTCCTTGTTCTGATTAGCGCAACGTGGCAAGCTGATCCATTTTTCTTTTAAACAAATGGAGGAGGATCTTATTATTAACATCGGGATCCGCTTCCTGCACTAAACAGAGTTTAAAGGGAAACTTAAGTGATCTGAAAAGAAAAGTTTCACTTACCTGGGGCTTTTACCAGCCCCTGGCAGCTGCCCTGGTCCCGCACCCTCACTGAGGGATCCTCATTTTCGGCGCACAGCTCTGTCACCACCACTGCGCGGCCCTGGCCGAGTGTGTCCTTGATCACGCTCCCAGCTGAGAAAATCTGTACTGTGCCTGCACAGGATGCTCCCGGTGACAGGAGCATGAATAAGGATGCACACAGCCAGGGCCGTGCAGTGGTGGTGACAGAGCCATGTGCCGAAAATGCGGATCCCAGGTCGGCTGCCGGGGGCTGGTAGAAGCCCCAGGTATGTGAAACTTTTTTTTTTTAGATCGCTTAAGTTTCCCTTTAAAAATGTCCCAAACTTGTGCGTATTTTTCAGCAAGTGTAAACCGGCCCAAACCTAAGTACACACATGCAAGAATTGTTGCCCGTTGGGGATCAGGAAATGTGGTCCGGTGCTATACAGCAAGGGACTAATAATGGGTTCTGTTGCTATGGAGGAGGCAGAGGGATGACAATCTGTGGATGTCAGAGTGAATTCCCGTGGGGGGAGTTGAAATAACATTGCGATTTGTCCTTCTTGGGTTCCATGAAGGATCCGGCACGACAAATCTTAAACGACTCCCAACACTGGAGCAGGGTTGATATGTTGACGGCATCGCATGTGTGTATGTAGCTTTAGTTTAGGTTTTATCCATCGTTCTCCAGGCTGATGGTTGGCTGTACGCTATTTGGCTACACGGTACATCACTCTCCATTGGTCTTTCATGATCCAAGCAGTTGTGTAGGCCGTCAGTCTCTGCTCTGTTCCTTCACTACACCCCTAAATCCGATATATGATCCCATTTATGGGAAGACAGAATGATACCAAGAAATGAGGCACTGGCTTCCTTCATGTATTTGTAATAATAATAAGCAGCACAGACAGTTTAATTAAAGTTCTAATGAGCTCATTAACTTGTTAGAGAGAATGTACATATCCTGAGGAACATTGCACCAAACTTGCTGTAAAGAATCCTTTCATATTCGCACAGCGGTGGTTGTATTCCAGCGCACACCGGCCAATCAGTAGAGTTGCTCAATGGGATGCTAATAATTTTGGCTTGTTTGATTTAGGTTGAAATTCAGCCAATCAAAGGCACTTCCTGCTGCTTTAGATTTAGCTTAATACAAAGTGGACTGAAATTGAACACTGGGACCAAGTCATGGGCTGGCCACCTTCCTCCCTTAAAAAGTTCCCTTGTGTCAAATGGCCCCCCTCCAACCCCTATATAGTTCCCTGGTGCCAAGTGGCCCTCACCCTCCACTATACAGTTCCTTAGTGTTTAGTGCTTTCCCCCTATTTCCTTGATATGGCTTCCCTGTTGTTCTAGGGCTTCACTTCCAGTATAGCTTCCCTGGTACTAGTAGTCTAGAGTGGGCCAAACATAATACAAAGTGGGAACCCACTTGGGGGACAAATTTAATGGCTTTGAGGGCCAGATTTGGCACACGGACCGGAGTTTGACATGTATTGCTTAAAGGGAACCAGAAGTGAACGTCTTGTAAGGAGAGGGAAGCCTCGGTATCTTGTACAGGCTTCCTGTGTCGTCCTCACCAGGACCTTCCGGAACATCAGGGCAACGCTCCCCTTCTGGCACGATTATAGCCATGCTGCACTTGCACAGACATGGCCGTTTCTGCACAGCAGCACCGAGCTCTGGCTTATCGCGCAGGCATGGCATACTTGCGTAGCTGTGGTAAGCGCCCTCTTGTGTTTTGAAGAGGAATGCAGCCCCAATTTTACCGACAAGCCCATGTTGGTTTTCTTTGGGAGGTCCACACTCGAGAAACAGAAGACCAGAGTACGGTGTGGGAAACTTCTATAGGAACCAGAGGTTTCTCTCTTCTTAGGCAACTATGTCTTACAGGAGGATCAGTTCTTGTACTCTTTAGTCCCAACCTACCTAAAATTTGCATTAAATGTGCCTGCAAACCTTACTAAACAGCCTTGACTAACTTTCCGACATCATGATTGCCAAATATGGAATTCTGGTTCCTTCCTCTACCCATGCCACTCAACAGTGTGTATACTCCTCAAGCTGCTATCGTAGCCCTCCGTTCATAGCACACCTCTAATTGGGAGCACACATGTCCAAATGTTTTTGCTTGTGATTCTGAGGTTTCTGTCGCTTGCTTGAGGGTTGGTTGGCTGCCAGACACACATCTGATTATCAGTTGACGCCGGCTATCGGCTGCCTCGGCCGACTCAGGGGTGTGTGTGTGTATGGGTCTTAAGCCTTCTGTTCTTCTCCAAAACTCCCAATGCCTGAACTGGCATGTGAAGTGGTGACCTCTCCTCTTTGCACGCTTAGCCATAATGTCCATATACAGTGGAGGAAATAATGATTTGACCCCTCACTGATTTTGTAAGTTTGTCCAATGACAAAGAAATGAAAAGTCTCAGAACAGTATCATTTCAATGGTAGGTTTATTTTAACAGTGGCAGATAGTACATCAAAAGGAAAATCGAAAAAATAACCTTAAATAAAAGATAGCAACTGATTTGCATTTCATTGAGTGAAATAAGTTTTTGAACCCTCTAACAATAAAAGACTTAATACTTAGTGGAAAAACCCTTGTTTGCAAGCACAGAGGTCAAACGTTTCTTGTAATTGATGACCAAGTTTGCACACATTTTAGGAGGAATGTTGGTCCACTCCTCTTTGCAGATCATCTCTAAATCCCTACGGTTTCGAGGCTGTCTCTGTGCAACTCTGAGCTTGAGCTCCCTCCATAGGTTTTCTATTGGATTAAGGTCCGGAGACTGACTAGGCCACTCCATGACCTTAATGTGCTTCTTCTTGAGCCACTCCTTTGTTGCCTTTGCTGTATGTTTTGGGTCATTGTCGTGCTGGAACACCCATCCACGACCCATTTTCAGTTTCCTGGCAGAGGGAAGGAGGTTGTCGTTCAGGATTTCACGATACATGGCTCCGTCCATTTTCCCGTTAATGCAATTAAGTTGTCCTGTGCCCTTAGCAGAAAAACACCCCCAAAGCAAAATGTTTCCACCCCCATGCTTGACGGTGGGGACGGTGTTTTGGGGGTCATAGGCAGCATTTTTCTTCCTCCAAACACAGCGAGTTGAGTTAATGCCAAAGAGCTCTATTTTGGTCTCATCAGACCACAGCACCTTCTCCCAGTCACTCACAGAATCATTCAGGTGTTCATTGGCAAACTTCAGACGGGCCTGCACATGTGCCTTCTTGAGTAGGGGGACCTTGCGAGCCCTGCAGGATTTTAATCCATTGCGGTGTAATGTGTTTCCAATGGTTTTCTTGGTGACTGTGGTCCCTGCTAATTTGAGGTCATTCACTAACTCCTCCCGTGTAGTTCTAGGATGCTTTTTCACCTTTCCACCTTAACCATTGACACCCCACAAGGTGAGATCTTGCGTGGAGCCCCAGAGCGAGGTCGATTGATGGTCATTTTGTCCTCCTTCCATTTTCGAACAATCGCACCAACAGTTGTCACCTTCTCTCCCAGCTTCTTGCTAATGGTTTTGTAGCCCATTCCAGCCTTGTGCAGGTGTACAATTTTGTCTCTGACATCCTTGGACAGCTCTTTGGTCTTTCCCATGTTGGAGAGTTTGGAGTCTGCTTGATTGATTCTGTGGACAGGTGTCTTTTATACAGGTGACTAGTTAAGACAGGTGTCCTTAATGAGGGTGACTAATTGAGTAGAAGTGTCTAACCACTCTGTGGGAGCACCGGCGTACATACCGGGGATGCGACCCCCTCAGCCGCAGGGGGGCCCGGGGCTGCTCTGGGGCCCGCTCACTGTGCGTGGGGGGAGCGCTGCTCTGGACCCCCCAGCAAGGTGCTCAACTGGCCGCAGCGTCTAATAGACGCTGCGCCAGTTCATTCCCCGCAGCCCCGCTCCAGCAGCCTGCATAGTCTCCGGCAGGCAGAGCAGGGCTACGGCAAGATGGCCGCCGAAGAAGCCCTACACTGGAGACTATTTGTGTCTCTAGTACAGGGCTTCGGCAGCCATCTTGCCGTAGCCCTGCACTCTGCCTGTCAGCGCGGGAGATGTGCTGCAGGAGGACTCGGGGAGCTGCGAGCCAGATGCCGGGAGAGGAGAAAACTTCTGTCAGGTAAGTGAATTGTTTTTTTTTAACAGGTGCATTTTTTTTTTTCTAGTGTCTGCTGCCTACATTGTGATTTTCAGGTGTCTGCTGCACACATTACGATTTTCTGGTGTCTGCTGCCCACATTACGATTTTCAGGTGTCTGCTGCCCACATTACGATTTTCAGGTGTCTGCTGCCCACATTACGATTTTCTGGTCACTGCTGCCCACATTGCGATTTTCTGGTCACTGCTGCCCACATTGCGATTTTCTGGTGTCTGCTGCCCACATTACGATTTTCAGGTGTCTGCTGCCCACATTACGATTTTCAGGTGTCTGCTGCCCACATTACGATTTTCTGGTCACTGCTGCCCACATTACGATTTTCTGGTGTCTGCTGCCCACATTGCGATTTTCAGGTGTCTGCTGCCCACATTACGATTTTCAGGTGTCTGCTGCCCACAGTGCGATTTTCAGGTGTCTGCTGCCCACATTGCGATTTTCAGGTGTCTGCTGCCCACATTACGATTTTCAGGTGTCTGCTGCCCACAGTGCGATTTTCAGGTGTCTGCTGCCCACAGTGCGATTTTCAGGTGTCTGCTGCCCACATTGCGATTTTCTGGTGTCTGCTGCCCACATTACGATTTTCTGGTGACTGCTGCCCACATTGCGATTTTCTGGTGACTGCTGCCCACATTGCGATTTTCTGGTGACTGCTGCCCACATTGCGATTTTCTGGTGACTGCTGCCCACATAAGGATTTTCTGGTGACTGCTGCCCACATAAGGATTTTCTGGTGACTGTTGCCCACATTAGGATTTTCTGGTGTGTGCTGCCCACATTATGATATTCTGGTGACTGACTGCTGCCCACATTACGATTTTCTGGCCCACATTACGATTTTCTGGCCCACATTACGATTTTCTGTTGAACACTGCCCACGTTACGATTGTCTGGTGAATGCTGTCCACGTTACAATTTTCTGGTGACTGCTGCTCACGTTACAATTTTCTGGTGACTGGTGCCCACATTACAATTTTCTGGTGAACTCTGCCCACATTATGATTTTCTAAAGGCCCACATTACGATTTTCTGGTGAACTCTGCCCACATTACGATTTTCTGGCCCACATTACGATTGTCTGGTAAAATGCTGCCCACTTTACAATTCATTTACAGTGAAACGCTGCCCCATTACGATTATTTGGCACCTATGGGGGGGGCCCCATCCAAATATTCACAGGGGGGCCCAGTGATTTCTAGTTACGCCCCTGTGTGGGAGCCAGAACTCTTAATGGTTGGTAGGGGTTCAAAAACTTATTTCACTCAATGAAATGCAAATCAGTTGCTATCTTTTATTTAAGGTTATTTTTTTCGATTTTCCTTTTGATGTGCTATCTGCCACTGTTAAAATAAACTTACCATTGAAATGATACTGTTCTGAGACTTTTCATTTCTTTGTCATTGGACAAACTTGTAAAATCAGTGAGGGGTCAAATCATTATTTCCTCCACTGTACATTGCAGAAAACCCAGATGAGCTCCAAAAACCAAAGGGGGCAATGCCGCAAGAGTGACTAACCATTGTGCACCCTCCTGAACACACAGACCTTTATTCAATTCTCTGTTTCTCCTAAGCTTTCTCCTAGGCGATCAATTTTTTTTATCTTCTGTTTAAAATACAGTAACTCTTTAGCAATCTGACATTGAGAAAAGTTCCAAAAAGTACTATCAAAATTATTCTGAGTATTTGTTCTGCCTGGCTAGTGTCTTAAAGTGGCATTGTAACGATTGGTGTCAGCAAGAACAGATTTTCTGATTATTGGTGATCTGCAGTATCACCAATAATACAGCTGTTATACCTGATTATGTGGTGATCTGCAGAATCACTAATAATACAAGTATAGCAAGACACAGGACACACAGGTGTAAGATAGTGTTTGGTGCAACAGTAAATATTGATGGATACCTACTATCCCAGAGGGGCTGGTAGAAGGGGGTATCTCTAAGGAACACAGTAATCAGTACCCCAGCAGGCTGGAGACACAGAGCAATAGTGATAGTTTCACCCGAGGAGCGGGTGATGCACAGTGAGACAATGTAGAGTGATCACTCGAGGAGCGAGTGATTCAGACTGTACCGCAGCAGGTGATTCCCTGAGGGGCAGGGGATCCCGACAGTGCTGTAATAGCTAGTCACCTGAGGAGCAAGTGATTAAGACTGTATTGCAGCTATCAACCTGAGGAGCAGGTGATTCAGACTATACTGCAGCTATCTACCTGAGGAGCAGGTGATTCAGATTATACTGCAGCTATCTACCTGAGGAGCAGGTGATTCAGACTATACTGCAGCTATCTACCTGAGGAGCAGGTGATAACTAAACTGAGAGTCCCTCACCAGGACTAAGCTCTGAGGGCAGAAGAGTCAGACAAGCAGGTTCGGCAACACACGGACAGATACGGTACAGAGACAGGAAGCTAAATCAGAGTGGTAGTTCAGACAGAGTCGACAACTTGTATCAGATAGGCAAAGGTACCGAATCAGAGAGCAGACGAATAGTCAAACTAGCAGAAGGCCATAACAAATAATACAATTCAATTAGTACTTTAAGCTTTCAACAGAATCTGACTAAGGCCTGGTGCACACCAAAACCCGCTAGCAGATCCGCAAAATGCTAGCAGATTTTGAAACGCTTTTTCTTATTTTTCTGTACCGTTTCAGCTAGCGTTTTTGCAGTTTTGTGTAGCGGTTTTGGTGTAGTAGATTTCATATATGGTTACAGTAAAGCTGTTACTGAACAGCTTCTGTAACAAAAACGCCGGCAAAACCGCTCTGAACAGGCGTTTTTCAGAGCGGTTTGCGTTTTTCCTATACTTTACATTGGAGGCAGAAACGCCTCCGCAATCCAAAAAATGCCTCACCCCGGGAGTATGCGTTTCAGCAAAACGCCTCCCGCTTTGGTGTGAACCACCCCATTGAGATACATTGACCAAGTGTCAACCGAAAAAGCCGCTCGGTGTGCCGCAGCCTAATGTGTGGATCCCCAGCCCCTGCTGGTTCTAGCACACTTTGGGATCTGACTAGGTCTGAGTGCTAACACCTAGCATATGCAACAGCAGACGCGGAACAACTGACAGTCAGGTCCTATATATATGTTACGGCCAGAACCCGCAATGTGGCCACTTCTAGTTCTGGCCGGCCACTTCGGGTTCTGGCCAGCCAATGTGCGAAGTGGTCGCAGCGCAGCGGTCAATGTGAGAAATGTTTTGTTTATGCTGTCTCGCTGCGGCCAAATTGATGACAAAACTTGCTTAATTTAATGAAATATAGCCGGCGGCAATGTAATAGATGAAGCCGCCGACTTTCGCACTGCCTCTCCCCGATCCCCCCTCCCTCCTCTCCCTGCCTCCCATACAATACGTAGCAGCCGGCGGGGACATGCAGCCGGAGAGTCGTTCGTCGCAGCAGGGGCAGCAGAGCGGGGAGGCTGCAGACATCGCTTCTGCCAGCACCCGCTCTGCAGGAACGGCAGGATTCCCCTGCCACGACGAACAACTCTCCGGCTGCATGTCCTCGCCGGCTGCTACTTATTGTATGGGAGGCGGGGAGAGGAGGGAGGGGGGATCGGGGAGAGGCAGTGCGAAAGCCGGCGGCTTCATCTATTACATTGCCGCCGGCTATATTTCATTAAATTAAGCAAGTTTTGTCATCAATTTGGCCGCAGCGAGACGGCATAAACAAAACATTTCTCACATTGGCCGCTGCGCTGCGGCCACTTCACACATTGGCCGGCCAGAACCCGAAGTGGCCGGCCAGAACTAGAAGTGGCCACATTGCGGGTTCTGGCCGTAACATATACACTAAACGCGCTCTATAGCGCCGCCCCAGTCACTCAGCCAAGCCAGAGCATAGCTGGAATCAGCTGTCCGAGTGATCAGCTGACTCCCCTTCTAGATGCATAAAGGTCCTTTCGCGCGCGTAGCCCTTAGTCTATGAGCGATAGAAGGACCAGGCAAAGCACAAGCGTGTAACTGTACGGTGGAAACCGCCGGCTGCGACGCGGAGAAAGCTGCCATGCCGATTGCTGTTGCGGCGGTATCTCCGCTATCCATTACAGGCATTTCTTCTTTGCTCTAAAAGATTATTTACAGCATATAATATACTACTACAATTTTTTTTAAAGCAGAACAGCATTCAAAGGGTTAAAACACAGGTCTTAACGTGGCCATACATAAGGCGACTTGGCGGTCGATCGACCATCCAATTTGGCTATTATTGAATTGGATGAAAATTGGTGCCGGCAAGTGCATGCCCGACTCTCAAAGCAACCAATTTGGGGACGGAAATTTGTCGCATGGTCAATTGCGCATGATGTCGGGCTGAAGTTGGTTGGTCGGGTGCGCGGCGACAAAGCCGCTGCAATGTATAAGTGTATGTAGTAAAGTGCATTTATACATTACCTGTCCGGTGTCTGCCTCCACGTGGTGTCCGTCCATCTCGCCGGGTTCCGCATACGCTCATACACGTTAGCAGCGCATAGCGTCTGACGTCAGACACTAAGCACTGCTAGCGTGTATGCGGCTGTTACCCGGCCAGATGGACAGTCAAGCGCGAAGGTTGCTGCAGGACAGGTAATGTATAAATGCACACACTGGGGGCGCACATTTATACATTGGGGGGCTAGCGGTGCAGACACAGCGGGCTCAGCTGATTCCCTGAAGATTTCATGCTCAAATTGGACGGGAATCGGCCTGCAGTATATGGGCTGGTTCGACAAGAGACAAATTTATCTCTATTCAAATTTGATTAGAGATAAATTTGTCTTTGCCGAATCTGCCCATAATCGGCAGGTCTATAGGCACCTTTACTTTTTTCATTAGAAAGCTTCCTGCAGGGAGATCTGCATCCGAACTGGTGATAACATTATCTTGTGTTTACTTAATTGTAGCAGAGAGGAATGTAAACTTTCCCTGACTGTGCAGAAACTTCTAATATGCTCAGAACTGATACCCTGCTCAGAAATCATTACTGGGTACATTACAATATAAATTTATACCAGTTATGAATAATATGCAATGGCAGCTTTCAGAGCAAATAGAAATTACAAGTTCCCAAAGTACAGTTTTAAATGAATAATACTTATGTACAGAAGCAAATATAACTGTGTGGGATATAAAAAGTAGGAAACCGCATTTTTATTGAATATTATGTCAGAGTTTGATACCGCTTTAAAAGGCTGGTTATTGATGAGGTGTGAAATATCACCAAGGAGAAAACTTAGGAAAAAATGAATTGAATACAGGCCATAGTCTCCACAACACAATTGAACACTCAAGGCACAGGCCTATTTGTAGAAACGGCCCAGTTTTAAATTTGTTTTGTTAAAGAGGAGCTGTTAGGTATAAGGTCTCAGAGAGAAAAAACACGTATATCAGTAGCTAAATATTGGCTGTACTTACATTACATATGCATTTCACTGTCCACGTTTGGATTTCACAGAATTTTTATATAGTATTTGCAGAGATTGATGCTCCTGACAGCTCATGGCAGGTTCCATCTTTGACTGTCTTGTCTGAAGCCAATTGTGATGTAATATCCTCCCTTACCCTGCTTCCTGATTGATGATTCTTTAGCCCTCCCAAGTCCCGGCCCTCAGACACTCCCGCCAGTCTCTGGTCTAACGGGCATATTGTCTGTCACTCAGCGGGAGGGGGTTAGGGTGTGCGGGTGATCGTGCTGTCAGTGGGGAGGGGGGCTGTCAGATGAACAGAGGTGAGCCGGTTTAGTTCTATACTGGGAAGTCCGGATCTTTTCAATGATTCGGATGATTAGAATCGGATCATTGAAAAGCTCCGGATCTTTGAACCAAATCTTTGGATCATTTGCAGCAGAGTGAGAGGTACAGGGGAATAAAGGCACATTGAGGGTGCTAATGGAGAAGGGAGGGATGCAGCAGGAGGATTGTGCTTGTGCACAGAAGCTGCAGTTCCTGTTTCTTCCAGACATCCACTGTGAACCGAATCTCGGATTGTTCGACTCACAAAAAAGATCCGGATCAAAGATCCGAATCGTTCATGATCTGGACAACACTACAGTGCAGTGAATATTAATTAGCCATGTGGCTAGGAACAATAGCAGACTCCTGCAGTATACTCTAATGCAAGGTGTGCACTGTGAACAGCACATTGATTTTTCAGTGTTGTGAGTTGGGCTGCGTTAACTTGAGCCTGTAAAGTCCCACTGTGAAAGCAGCCTTAGGGCGGGATAGGGAAATGAAGGGGAGGACCAGGGAGTGCAGTGGAGAGAAAAAAAACCCTCCCAGCATGCTCTGCACCTTCTGTTATGCGGCCTGCGGCCTCCTTAGCAGCCTGGGGATAAAGAGGATTGCTATTCAGCCAACAAAAAAGTAAGATATCTTTTTAACTTCAGTATTCAGTATTGCCTTGTTGGCTTCCTTCCAAACTGTTTAACACAGGAGAATAGAGATTTAAATTAGCTTTTTTGCCTAACAGTTAGGGCTCGTTTCCACTAGAGCGAATCTGCATGCGTTTCCTGCATGCAGATTCGCTCAACCAATACAAGTGGATGGCGCCGTTTCCACTTGTCAGGAATTCTGTGCGGCTCGCTCTGCAGAAAAAATCTGCACAGCAGAGCCGTCAGAATTCGCACGCCGCACACGAATCGTCGGTCATGTAACTAAATAGGAAAACCTCAAGCACTTGAGTCTTGCGGTTTTCCCGGCATTCCCGCGCGCGATTTCGTTAAAAAACCCATGTCAATGCTTATCGGCATTGACATGGTTAAAATCGCATTGTTAAAATCGCGAACGATTCCGCGCGAAAATCCGCATGAAACCGTCAACGAATCCGCAACCAAATGCGGATTCGTTGACGCGTTTTCCGCGAGCAAATCGCGCCGCACAAGTAGAAACGTACTCTAACTCTTTAAAGAGTCAGCATGCTTCTGAACAGAAGAGAAGACACAGTGTAAAATATGTAAATAAACCTTTATTATGTCTAATTTCCAGTTTACATGGATGTATGGCCACATCATTCTCAGGACACACGATTGTTACAGACCTTAACATCAGGCGATATACCCCCTTTTTGCATTGATAATATAGAAAGTAGATCCAAAGAGAGATATAAAAATAACCACTGATGTATCTACTGAGCGGTTCAGCCACAAAATACCTACAAGATGGAGGTTGTCATATCGCAGGATGTAGAATGGTGGCGCCATTTCCCCACAAGTCCTTCTTCCTTTTGGATTTCAAATCCCTTTTTTGGGGGGAGGGGTAATTTTTAGATCACTTTGGGTCATCTGAAAAAAACTCAGATGACAAAGTAGAGTTGTTTTTAACAAAATTCAGACATTTACTTATAAATGGGTTATATAATATACAGTACATTTTATATATTTTTTTTCCTTTTGCATTCTTAATAATTTTAAATGCAGATATGATTTTTGAAATGGAAAATGGAACATGAATCTTCTAGCGGGACGAGATCTGGTACTGGTGACACCAGAAGCTATTTGGTACGAACACGTGGTCACACCCAGAATTACCGATATCTGGTGTGCTTATGGAGAGGGAAGGCTGAATACTACTGAATTAAAGGGCTCCTGTAGTGAGTCCAGGCATAGAATTCCACTATCCTAAAATAGAAGTGTTTATTGAAGGTCCTCATGATGTTTCTCACCATAATCGCCCCTCTCTATACAGCCACTTGAAAAGTGCAATATAATTCAATTATAGCAATAGTCCAATGTATGTGATCTCCCATGTGATCTATTATCAGCTCCGCCCTTCTGATGACTCATGCTGTCAAGATGAAGATAGCACAGCATGAGTCACCGGAAGGGAGGGGCTTATAATAGATCACATGGGAATCAGCTGAACTAAGATGCACGGCTAAGATTTTGACTTTACAAAAGGGAAGAAAATATTCAGGGTGATAAACTGCATGCGGACTTTTAATGTTCACGTCTGTTTCGGGATATAACTAAATACATATGCGCGGATTCGTTACAGGAGCACTTGAAAACCTGGTTCTGTTACATGTGTAAGCAAACCAAAAATTCTGAGTTGTAGCTTTTTATATTTGGAAAATATGACCTTTTTTTGTTTCTCCAATTTAACATTTTTACAAAAAAGAAAATTTGTGGTTACCATCGGGTGACGACCATTTTCTAGTGTTCAGCTATCGTCCTTCACATTTTTTTTTTTATTTCGTCCCAATCGGCCACCAGAATAACAAAAAGTACGTCTCAGAGAGTCCTTTGAGAGTCAAAGTGCTTAGCAGGTCTTAATATTGCAGCGATAAAAGTCCGTGTTACTTAAGACGCGATGTAAAGTTACCCACATTTCATCGCCTTTTTTTAAAAAATAAGTCTCCATATTCAAGTCAATTCTTTTGTGTTTTTTGTTTGTTTTTTTACAAGTAAATTGTGAGATATTGAGAACTCTGCATTCATCTTTATTTCCTCCTCGACACCTGTACATTTATTTACAGAAATTAAAAAAATACTCAGCAGTGCTCAGACATTTTCTCTCCTATATCTGTTATCAAGCAAGCAGCAACGATATGCAAATTCTCTGTACACCGCAGTGTCAAATAGTACAACAAATTCAAACATCAATAATAGTGTTCATAGATTTTTTTTTTTTTCTTTTTACAAAAATGAAAGGTACAATTTACACATCTTCAAATATTTTGCCCTATCTGGTTAAAGTGAACCTCCAGACTAAAAATCGACTCAGCAGCACTGAAAAGGCCTGGTGTTTCTTTAACAGTTTCACAGCATCAGAACTTTGTTTCTCTTATACAAGCCTCATTTTTAGCTGCACAGAAGAAAACTGCCCGGGCTTTTTTCCCCTGATGCTATGCAAAGCATTATGGGATTTCTGATGTTGTTCTCGTTCTGCTGTTTTGGTGCAATTTTTTTTTTTTACATTTTGAATTTGACATTTGAAGCCTAGTGCACGCATCTGGGAGGGGTGATCAGAACAAAGGACAGTTGGAACTGTGTCTCCTGCTCCTTGTCACCTCCTTTCAACCAAAAAGATGGCTGCCCCCATGACAAAGATGGCAGCCCCCATGAATCACAAACATTTGCCTGTTCTTTTAAAACCTGGTGGGTAAAAAAATTATATTACCTATCTATTGTAATTAACATAACTAATGTAACTTAATGACAGTATGTTTGTTTAGGCTGAAGTTCCCCTTTAAGATTAAAAAAAAAAAAGAAATATGAAAAACATGGGAATGAACCTCTATAATTATTTCCTTAGTTCTCCAAATAGTGGTTTTGAAATATTTATGTAATATTTGAATAGTCCTCTCCATTCACCAGGCATGTTCTGTATAGACACGGCACACATTTGTCAGAAGGAATTTGGCAAAACATTAGATTTAGCCCAGATTACAATTTGCAAGTTTATCCAAATAGATCTATTTTATCTTCTGCTAAACAGCCACTCTTGTTAGTAATTTCGTGTTTATGAAGTTTACTATGTGTGAAGATGTTTAACCACTTGCCGACCGCACACTCATACCGTGCGGCGGCAAAGTGGTAGCTGGAGGAAAAGTGGTAGCCGCTGATTGCGGCTCGCAGACTAAATGTAAACGTAGGAGACATATGTCTCCTTTGTTTACATTGTACGGCGCTGCTGCGCAGCAGCGCCGTAAGGCAGATCGGCAATCCCCGGCCAATCAGTAGCTGGGGATCGCCGCCATGTGACAGGGGATGTCCTGTCACTGGCTGCACAGGATGGATAGCGTCCTGTGCAGCCCGGATCACCTGGGGGGCCAGGTAGGAGAGGGAGGGGGGGAATTTCGCTGCAGAGGGGGGCTTTGAGGTGCCCCCCGCAAACCTCAGGCAGACAGGAGCGATCAGACCCCCCCTGCACATCATCCCCATAGGGGGGGGGGGGAAGGGGGGCGATCTGGTCGCTTTGCCTGCACCCTGATCTGTGCTGGGGGCTGCAGAGCCCACCCAGCACAGATCACTAAAAACAGCGCTGGTCCTTAAGGGGGGTGGGGGGTGAAGGGTGGGTCATCAAGTGGTTAATGTCGTTAATAACCAGCACATTCGCTCTCTTCCTATGGTAAGTCCTGGAGTCAGAGGAGAGGTTTCTGAAGGGTTTGTAGAATACATGGGTAAGATCATACAAGTTCAGTCATTTAGAATATATCCAATCTATAAATGGTTAGTGGGATTTATTCTGATGTCTTGAAATATGAATTTCTCTGGCATGATCCACTATGAATGGGGTGGCAGTGCATCTCGGTAGACAGCATTATTAGCTTGCTGTTCTAGAGTTCCAGGTTTTGCTTTTGGCCACTTCACTATCTCGATGGAGTTTCTGTTTGCCTTAACGTTTGAATGGGATTCCTCTAGTTCCTCACACTTGAATGGGATTCCTCTAGTTCCTCACACTTGAATGGGATTCCTCTAGTTCCTCACACTTGAATGGGATTCCTCTAGTTCCTCACACTTGAATGGGATTCCCCTAGTTTCCTCACACTTGAATGGGATTCCCCTAGTTCCTCACACTTGAATGGGATTCCCCTAGTTCCTCACACTTGAATGGGATTCCCCTAGTTCCTCACACTTGAATGGGATTCCCCTAGTTCCTCATACTTGAATGGGATTCCTCTAGTTCCTCATACTTGAATGGGATTCCCCTAGTTTCCTCACACTTGAATGAGATTCCTCTAGTTTCCTCACACTTGAATGGGATTCCTCTAGTTCCTCACACTTGAATGGAATTCCCCTAGTTTCCTCACACTTGAATGGGATTCCTCTAGTTCCTCACACTTGAATGGGATTCCTCTAGTTCCTCACACTTGAATGGGATTCCCCTAGTTTCCTCACACTTGAATGAGATTCCTCTAGTTTCCTCACACTTGAATGGGATTCCTCTAGTTCCTCACACTTGAATGGGATTCCTCTAGTTTCCTCACACTTGAATGAGATTCCTCTAGTTCCTCACACTTGAATGGGATTCCTCCTAGTTTCCTCAAACATCCTAACAATATCCTTGTAGGTTGGCTTTTTATTCCCCAATATTGGCAATAAAGTGGTAGAGATGTTGTTACCGTGTGGACTTTTCCCCCCATCCCACCCAAGGGACCATTAGTGATAGAAATATCTGATCTGCGGTCTCAAGTTCTGCACAAATATGTCAATATATTATTACGTCTATTTAATAATTATAATGAAACCTACCTAGTTTATAATTGACATACTAAAGTCTAGGGTTGCGGTTTGTTCCATAGGTGGGGCATTAAGCTGTAATCAGTGACTTTGACCTGGGGAGATGTCTTACAGATTGCGGCATCGCTTTATAAATTGGAGAGTTGTCCTGTTTAAGATAGAGGATTATCCTGTAGATGGAGTAGCATTCTACAAGGTGGGCAGTTGTCTAAAGGGCCATGTTCTATTTGCCAGGGTCATTGTCATACTATCCTTTGGGCAGGCATCTCATCCCTCAGAGATCCGCTGCTTGCCTAGCAGTTCTCAGACGGGTTTATTTCACCCTTGAAGATCCATGATTCATGCCTGTGAAACCTCTGACTAAATTTGTGTTTCTACGGGCCGGTATTGGATAGGGAGCTTTGCCCCCCTCGGAAGGTGTTAAAACAAGGTTCTACATTTCTCGAGCTTTGATGAGTGATGTTTAGAGACTCCGACCTTCATGGTCAATGTACTGTCAGTTGACTACTTCCCAGACACTCTGCAGAGGTTGCTGTAATTACATCGTGTAAATGGCCTTCTAGAAAAAAGATTTAAGTCCCACTTTAAATGATGGAGATTGCCTGAAAAAGATTGGTCCATTATAACAAATGTGCTATGAAATAGACTACAGCCACCGTCATGGAAGATTAAAACAAATTCATATTTTATTACCATCAAATTAATCTATTCCTTCTGATAATGGATTTCAGAGCTAACTCTGGTTTCAGCTCAAAGTATTTTCCAGCCCACCTTTCATTTACCTCCAAGAAAACTGTTGCGAGATCTTTAATAGAAAGCTAAGTCTGTTTGGGAAAGGTCTACTTACAGAAGTCTAGAAAAGTCGGCATTTTCCTGGCCTTGGATTTGGGTAGTTCTGGGTGAAGGATGGAACAGCCAGAGGGAGGGATAGCCAATCCATGAAGTGTGACAAGAACTGGTAAATGTTCTGCGATGGATTCTTGTGGGAATGACTAGGAAGAGATTAACGTGGTGAAAGGCTTGGAGAGTCATGTGTTGATATCGCCATGGGAAACAAACAATAGACACTCTTCACAAATGGGCAATATGGCGGTGAATGCACATCTCTAGATCCTTTGATGGTGAAGAATGGAGTGCTTTTGAATGTGCTAGTATTTCAAAAAGCTAATGTCTTTTCTAGGGGCTAGCTAGATAGTTTTTGTTTTTTTTTTCCCACCACGCGGGTCCTGCAGCATTTTGTAACAATACCGCCTTAATGTAAAGTATATGAAAAGCGAAAAATTGCTAAATCGCTGAATAGAGCGATTTGCAAAACTTTTTTTGCCCCAAAAGGTGTACTTCCTGTTTTGCCATAAGAACTTCAAAATCGCTAAACGCAAACGCACCAAAATCGCTAGGCATAAATACAAAATAGCTAGGCACATGCCAGGAATTGTCACAAACAAAAGGTTTGCAATTACGCTTAGCGATTTTTGGTGTGACCTATCCCTAAGTGTTGTGGGGGTGGGAATTAGTGGGTGTGTATTGTGAAAGGGGCTTTCACGAAATGCACTCTATTATAAACAGACCCCAAAGATTTGTTTTTTCTTTTTTTATTTATTACAAATTATTTGACATCTGTATTGGAAAATGTAAATAGCATTACAGTCATAGCTCCTTTTTGTCCATTGGCACCATCTAGCGTGACATATGCACAGCATACATACACAATATACAGCAGATTGGAGGGCGTCACCGTTTCTCGCCTGTCTCATTTTTAGTTTTTGTTCACCTTCCTAACATGGTTTGTTCAATAAAGTTGATTCAGGAATTAACAATTCACGATTTTTTCTCAACAACATTGACTATTTTTCTAGAGACGGCCAGGAGATAGTTTGTTTTGGAGGTGACAAAAATAGTGGCTGATTTTTTGTTTTTTTACTTGGGGTGGATGAAAACTACCATTCTGCCCCCTAATTGGGCAATTATTTCAAGTTGCATCGACGAGTGAAAGGCGACCGGAAATTAACTTAATATTTAAAAAAAAAAAAAATTAAATTAAAAAAAGAAGAAAGCTAAATTCATCTCTTCTGGTTTTCTCGGTGGAGGATTGGTGAGAGCTCTGGCTATTCCGAGCGCTTGTCCCTATTGCATATGTCACAGATACTTTGTGTTGGATCCTCGTTATAGATAAATGTCACCACACACATCACAATATAAATGATCTTTTTTTCACATTTAAAAATAAAAAATATTGATCTTCCCAATATCTTCCTGTGATATTTCTTGCTGTTTAAAGCTATATCTACACAGTTTACATTCTTTAAATTTTTTTATATATATATTTTTTTCCATAATCGGAAAGAGGTAACAGAGCCGCCATTTTGTCCTTTTTACTTCTGGATAGGAACCTTAAACTGTCCGTAAAGTTTTTTTGTTTTTTTCTTTGGAGAGTTACCCCCAGAAAGCAGCAATTTTTTTTTTGCTCTAGTGGTCCTGGGACCCCAAATATCAGTGTCTGTCTCCTTGAAGAAAATTGGTTTCCTACTGTCGCAGTTCAGTCAGTATAAATAGGATAACTACATCTACTTGTCCGTAAGAGAATTGTATCCGGCGGGTCAGTCCTTTCCGATTGGGCGAGGCAGGACTCTGCACAGGCTGGTTTAAGGATGGGGCCGGAGGACCCCCGATGATGTTATTGAGCAGCATGGAAAGAGGTGGTGGTGGTATTCCTACTATTATAACTTTATAGGAACTGGCTGGTGGTCAGTGGCCGGAATCTGATTTCCTCCAACACAGACATAAAATCGCTCTGCGTTGGTACGCCGGACAAGCTGCAAAATCCGAAGGCAAATCCTACATATTAAGACCATTTTACATTCTTCTGTGCCTTTAATTTTCCAAGCAGAGCGTCCCCCAAATTATTAAGTGGACAGAACTCCAGAATAAGTGGTGATCTATTTTCTAAGGCATACTGTGAAAAAAAAGAAATAGGATTTACCCACCAATGCCTTCTCCTGCACGGTTTCTATTTTAATGTTTCTTTATGTCGTAGATGTAATGCGGCTACGTTCTCATAACCCAAACTGTTTTAAAAAATATAAAAATAAAAAACAAATTATGGCGGATTTGGGTGGAATAGGTAAAAATAATTCACATCAAAAAGCCAATAAAATATTGGGGAGGGGTAAAAAAAAAAATGTTGATGAGAAAATAAAAATAAAAACGAAAATGTAGATGAGCCAAAAATGTTCACGGTAGAACATTTGGTGTAAATTCCACAGCAGAATTATAAATAAAACAATCTGAGAACTCCTCTTTTTTTTTTTTTTCCGGTCAAAACTCCCATTGCATCCACATGGAATCACATTTAAGTAACCGCTCAACAACCTCTGCACTGAATATTACTCTGACCAGTGCGGGGATTCTACAGAACCGAACTGGTCATGTGATGGTGGACGCCACTTCCTGTCTCCGGTGTACTCCATGCAGAACACTACAGCATGATACAATGGTCATGGCGTGAATGGAGAGTTGTTATGCAAGTCTTATCGGTTGCCTTGTTGGAGAGGTATTCTTCTGTGTAAACTTTCTTTTTTGTTGAAAGATTTGCCAACATTTGGTAACATCCAAAGCTTGGAGGGCTAGATTCGCAGTTACTATGGTCCCGGATTTACTAAGAGTCACTTCACTTTTTCTCTTAGGGGATGTTTTCACATTTTTAACAGATGATAAAAAATGATCTCCTAGGAGAAAAAGTGAATGAAATAAGGAGCCCTGAGCTGGGCAGAGATGGTCAATGGTATGCTTCTCATTTTGGGTTGATGCCACTTTTTTTGTGTACATCTATAAAGTTCTAGATGAACCAATCTGATTCAGTAGCAGATGATTTTAAGTGGTCCAGTTCCAAGCTCCATGAAATAAACACAAAATCATACAGCTCAAAATTATCATCTCATGGATAGTGATGGCCGTGTCTAGGAGAACTCCTATCTATCACCTGACCAAATTGATTATGTGCTTCTCCATAAGACTCTGATTTGCTAGTCATGATCACGTGCTAAAGCGGGATGTGAGCACAGCAAATCAGAGCTTTGCAAATCTATCAGCTGATCAAACAAACCACCTGCTTCTCCATGAGTTCTCCTAGACATGCCTATCACTACTCACCAAACTCGTCAGCTGCTGCACCTGATTGGTCTCCAAGCTACAGAAAATCAACAAAACTGACAAAAGGTACAATGTTTAGCAACAATTAACCATCCCTGTTCAAAATATGGTAGGTTAGCTTGAAGTTATAAGGCTGCATTCCCATACGTGTTGTAATCTGCATGCGTGTAATCTCACAAATTCCTAATGCATTTTTCCCACATCACTAAAATGCATACAACTTTGTATGCGCTTAAATGAGAATTTTTGCATGCGTTTTTCAGATTTCTGCCTAGCAACAGTTGTTCACCTACTAATTAACATGTTATAATTTCGGACCTAATTGCTACTTCCTATGTGGGTTGAAGGAAGGTGCAATGTGATTCTATGCATAGAAAACTGCATAGACAAGGGATGCTTTGCACTGTAATGTGTAGTGCCGAAAAATGCAGCGCGCTGTCAGTTTTTTTTTTCCACGCATATGGAAAATCGTATTATATGGAAACGAGCCCATTCACTTGCATCGCTGAGCGTTTCACTGCATTTTTCAAGTGTGGAAAAAGCACGCCGAGTTGCATGATGTAGAAATGCAGCCTTAAGCAAAAATAAATGTATGCGACAATGAAATGTATGTGTAGTACGGAGAATAGAATATTAGTAGCAATGAACGGAGTCTCATATTGTTTTCCAGTACAGGAAGGGTTAAAAAAAATTGTTGTTATCCATGCAAAAGAACTTCTCTAAGGTCTTCAGAAAACAGGCCAGGAGTTGGACCAGCCAAGAACCAGTGAGAGAAAGGTTTTAGGGCTTATTCACACTACAAGAGCTTTTCTAAGCGCTTGTGATTATAAAAGCTCTTGCTGTTATCCTATGTGAGTGTTCACACTGGAGTGATGTGATTTTGTAAATATCCCCCATAGCATTGCATTAGCAAGAGCTTTTCAAATCACTAGTGCTAAAAAAGCTCTTCTAGTGTGAACATTGCCTTACTGCAGGAAAGTTCAAAGGGTCATTAGCTCTGTTCTGTTTTACAGCTTTAAAGAGAAGTATGGATTCTAAATGGCAACTGCGACAGTATGATGCAATGTGATAAACTGAAATTAAAAATGAGACTCTCTGCTACTTATGTTCCATTTATTATCCACACTACACATAGAATTCATTATCTCAGAAGTTTATTTTCACTTCGGGTATCCTTTAAGTAAACTTTCTGCTGCCATTGTGTGTGAGACTGCAGTCACACAACTGCCAAATCACTTTACACTCGTGTCCCACTATGCTCTGATATGACCTCAGCTTAGACTTATGTACTTCGGTCAGACACGGCTCAATGAATCAGACCCAATTTACTATGTCACACGGGGGGTGGGGGTGGGAGAGGATAGATGAACTTAAAGGACAACTGTAGTGAGAAGACTATGGAGGCTGCCATATTTATTTCCTTTTAAACAATACCAGTTGCCTGGCAGCCCTGCTGATCTATTTGGCTTCAGTAGTATCTGAATAACACCACAAACAAGCATGTCAGAAACACCTGATCTGCTGCATGCTTGTTCAGAGGCTGTGACTAAACATATTAGAGGCAGAGGATCAGCAGGGCAGCCAGGGAACTAGTATTGATTAAAGTGACACTGAAGCGAAAAAAAAATTATGAATTGGTTGTGCAATATGGATAATTAATAGGGAATTAGTAGCAAAGAAAATAATCTTTTTTTTTAATTTTCAGTTATATAGTGTTTTTTTTTTTTATAACATTGCACAATTCTGTAATATTTGCAGTTTACACACTACTCAGCATTCTAAATGCTTTCACAGAGAAGGCTAATTAACTTTTGAACTTTCCTCTGCAGAAAAAACAAAATACAGTGACAGACCCTTGAGATAAATAGCTTCAGAAGACAGAGCTCTCTGCGACTTCCTGTACAGGAAACAATATTAGACTCCTATCTCTGCTCCTAATGTTTTATTCCTTAGCTGTACTACCCATACAGATCATTAGATCATAAGTTTATGTTCACTTCAGATTCCCTTTAAAAGGAAATGAATATGGCAGCCTCCATAACCCTCTTGCTTCAGTTGTTCTTTAATTGCTGCCAATAATCTACAAGCTGCGGTGTCTATACATACCGTACACCCGCCTGTCAGTCTATATTATCTGTGACAGGGACTTGGGACAGTTACTAGATTTTGACCTTTTTCTTTGGCACTAAGTGATGTATGTGGATTGCACAATCCTTTCATGTGGCGCTGAGACGAACGCCGCTACTAGACGTGGCCCTCGCCGTACAACAAATATTTGTAAGCGATGCCGCTATTATCCGAGCGTGGCCCTCACCGTACAGCAACTGATACATGTAAGCGAAGATAAATCTATCGGAAATCAGTTTTCTCTGTCTCTCGCCAGCGCTGGCACTTTGTGAGAAAATTGAATATTGAATAATTTAATGAGGGCTCCGCAGCGAACGGTAAGCAAGTAAATCTATTTGTTTGTAAACAGTTTCTGGGGGAGAAGCGGTGTTCAGCAACCGCTGGCGTCTGACGAGGTTTCTGCTAATTAGTTCTTCTCTGCAGCGGCGTTATGGGGAAGTTTACTGCCTACCGACCGCCTGTCAGTTTTTTCTGTCTTCTTTGTGTTTGACAGAAATTTGTGCGCATCTGTCAGGATCCGGAGCATTAATGTCAGAAGAATTTGGCAATAGATGTGACAGATCGCTACTGCGCAACGCTGGCTCAGCACTTTCCCTAAGTGAGTTCTGCAAGTGTCTATTCACCGCAAATTGGAAGCATTTACACTGACCTAAAATTGCCTCCGTGTAACAATGGGAGAGACGGCTTCTGAGTGCGGGAGAAGGATCTGGAAGGGAAGGGATAGAATAGCGAGAGTGGAACAGAATCGGGGTTAAAGCTCTCTAATAAAGGGACGGATTCTGCCATTTAAGAAAGGAGTCATTACAGTATTTGTGACTTCCAGTCTGACAACAGAAATGGGTAAAGATTGGCGGATCTGCGGGGTGGGCAGAAATCTACAGGTGGAAGTGTGGGGTTGGCGGATCTGCGGGGTGGGCAGAAATCTACAGGTGGATGTGTGGGGTTGGCGGATCTGCGGGGTGGGCAGAAATCTACAGGTGGATGTGTGGGGTTGGCGGATCTGCGGGGTGGGCAAAAATCTAGGGTTGGGCAGAAGTCTATGGGCGGATCTGCTGAGTGGGCACACATCTTCAGGCGTATCTGTGGGGTAGACCGAAATCTGGGGGGGGGAGGATCTGTGGGTGGGCAGAAATCTATGGGTGCATGTGGGAGGTGGGCAAATCTGTGGGGTGGGCAGAAATCTAGGGGCGGATCTGTGGGGTGGGGAGAAATCTACAGGTGGATCTGGGGCTGTGGGGTGGGCAGAAATCTGGGGCTGTGGGGTGGGCAGAAATCTGGGGGTGGGTGAATCTGTGGGGTGGATCTACTCTGAATTCATTTCATCTTATTGACCACCCCTAATGTTTACTGACTTTCTACAGGCGGCCCCACCCCAAATGGCTGATGTCAGCATGCTGTGAAATATCTTCTGTTCCCCTCAGGGGGATGGATAGTGGGTTGTTGGAGAGGAAGGTGGCTCACTCTGATTAGGCAGTAGGTAGGTAGCTGGATGGGGAGTGTGTTTGTGGACGGAGGCTTAGTTTGGGTAGGTAGGTTGGTAGATGGGAAGAAGGCTTGGTTGGATTAGGAAATGGTCAATTTATGCCATGAGTAGATTGACAGATGGGTGGGTAGGTGGCAGGATGTGTAGTGTGTTTGTGGATAGATGGGAAGGTGGAGGGTTAGATTAGACAGTGGGTAGATCGGTAGGTAGGTGGATAGTGAGTTGGTGATGGGAAGGTGGCTCGGTTGGATAAGGAAGTGGGTGGATGGGTAGTGAAGTAGTGTGTCTGTGGGTAGATGGGAAGTGGAGGGTTAGTTTAGGTAATGAGTCGATGGGTAGGTGGCAGGATGGGTAGTGCTTGTGGGTAGATAGGAATGTGGAGGGTTAGTGTCGTAGGTTGGTAGGTGGATAGATGGATATAGTGGGTAGGTAGCTTGGTTGGATTAAGAAGTTGATAAATACGTAATAAGGTAGGTTGTTTGTGGGTAGAGGCACTGGTTAGATAGGTTGGTAGGTGGATGAGAAGGGGGTGAGCTTGGATTAGGAAGTGGGTGGATGGGTAATGAGGTAGCTTGTTGGAGGGTAAATAGGAGAATGGATGGGTTTTTGTAAGGGCAATTTTTAGGTCAGCAAGTAGTAACCAGAAAATGGGTAGACTTGTGGAAGGTTGGGTATAGAGTGCTAGGTAGAAGATGGGGGCCCCTACTGTATGTTTCTTGTTTAACATTTTAGTGTCTGTAACATTCGGGAGAAATCCTTTTTATTTCTCACGTCATCTCGTTTTTATGTAAATATTTTTATTTCTAGTAGTGAAATATGAGCTTTTATGCCCCCGATCAGCAGTGTTCACGCCGAGAGTATTTATGTCTCCGGGTTTGGCGTCTCCCGTGTAAAGCGGACGGTCGGACGAGATAATAGAACACGAGTGGATGGTTCACGCTTGGCGGATTCTACATTACACGGGAATCACCTGCATAATTCACGATCCGACGTACAGCAGAGAGAAAACCGCCAGATTCGCCGCTCTCCATTCATCTCTGCGCCACTAAAGCTGCAACCTTCCACCGTCCGCTGCCTGTCCGTATGTATATTATCAGTACAGATGGTCAGGGAGATGCTAATAATTTTGAGTTGATGCAAATGTTATGTACTATAAATGTATACAGCTTGGAAATGGAGCAATTGAATGCAGAAGCCGATGATTTTAACTGTGCAATTACAAGGTGTGCCAAGACCTACCTACCAAAAAGAATCTATACAGGGGAGAGGGAGGGAACAGTGGGTAGGGCACAAGGATGGTGTTAGTACTGGGGTGGGGGACTGTGGCAGTATCTGCACAGTGGTGGGAGGGCGGTGTCTGCACAGGGGTATGAACTTGGGAGAGGGGCAGTGGCTGTTGGTCTACACAGGGGTGAGGGCAGTGTCTGCACAGGGAAGGAGGTGTCTGAACGGGGCTAGGATACAGGGAGGGTGTCTGCACAGAGGGTGGGGCAGAAGACAGGGAAGGTGTCTGCACAGTGGTGGGAGGGCGGTGTCTGCACAGGGAAGGAAGGAGGTGTCTGAATGGGGCTAGGATATAGGGAGGGTGTCTGCACAGGGAGAAGAGGACAGGGAAGGTGTCTGCCCAGGGGAGGGGGGGGGGTGTCTGAACGGTGCTAGGATACAGGGAGGGTGTCTCCACGGGGGGCGGTGTCTGCACAGGGGGCAGAACACAGGGAAGGTGTCTGCACAGTGGTGGGAGGGCGGTGTCTGCTCAGGGGAGGGGGGCGGCGTCTGAACGGGGCTAGGATACAGGGAGGGTGTCTGCACAGGGGGCAGAAGACAGGGAAGGTGTCTCCACAGTGGTGGGAGGGCGGTGTCTGCTCAGGGGAGGGGGGCGGTGTCTGCACAGCGGTGGGAGGGCAGTGTCTGCTCAGGGGAGGGGGGCGGTGTCTGAACGGGGCTAGGATACAGGGAGGGTGTCTGCACAGTGGTGGGAGGGCTGCCCAAGGGAAGGGGGCGGTATCCAAACTGGGTTGGAAAGAGAGAGTGTCTGCAAGGGTGTAGGGGCAATGTCTGCACAGGGGTAGGGGAGAGGGAGGGTATCTACACCGGTGTAAAGGTGGTGTCTGCACAGGCGGGGAAACAGGGGTGGAGGACAGGGCGGTGTCCTCACTGGGGTAGATGGAGCTGTGTCTGCACAGGGGAGGGTGGGCTGTGGTTTTTAGGGTGGTGATGTTATCTATAGGGTAGCGCTGTACTATACCGTGTGCAGGCTGCAGCTCTCATTTATCCCTCTCCTCTCTCGGAATGTAATTACAGACTATGACTGATGGGCTCGCGTTTCCAGAGCTGAGGGTAAAACGCTGAGGGCTCTTTCACACTAGAGGCTGCGGTAGAAAAGGCTGAAAGTCAGCCTTTTGCTTAACGCCAATACATAGCGTTTTCAAAGCGTTTTCAAAGGGTTTTGAAAGAGTTTTACAGCCCATATGAAAACGTCCTTTTTTTTCTTCTTCTATAAAAATAAGTGAACAAGATAGCTGTAAAACGCTTTGAAAAGGCTTTGAAAAGGCTGAAGTTGGCGTTTTCCATTGACTATCATTGAAACGCCAACAGCCAACTTCGGCTGTAAACAGCCCTGAAAAAGCTCCTGGGAGCGTTAAAAAGCAACGCTCCAAAACACCGAGTTAGATGTGAAAGGTAAAATGAAAGTCTATGGACTTTCTTTTACCTAGCAAAACGCCAACTTCGGCCGTGGCGTTAAAACGCCGAAAAATCCCTCTGGTGTGAAAGGGCCCTGAGGGGTGATTAAGTTCAGCAGTGCATAGCGGCACCATATAGAGGAAATCATAAAGGGGTGACGCTCCTTAATAAGTCTACAGCTTATGCTTCCTAGAAAGCCCCCTCCCTGCAGGAGTCTCACATATTCCTTCCACTAGAGATGGCCGCTGACATGCCAATACTTCCAGCTAGTATGTAAAATGTATACAGGCTGGAAATCAGCCAATCAGAAACACTTCCTGCCAATCTGGCTCCGTCCAATCCCGAGCTGTATCACTTGCAGAATATTAGCATCTCTTTGACCTTCTGTGCTGTTTAACAATCCCAATCCTCAACACATCTATTGCCTGGAGGATACTGCTCCGAGCACAAGAGGGCGCTACACCGCTAAGGCTGCCAGTACAGGTGCCCCATTTCCTGCCATGGTGCGGGGATGGGCGTGGCAGCAGGGAGGCGGGATCTCTATCCTACAACACAAGGCAAAGCTCTAAACGCAGACATGACTGTCACAAAGCAAAGCAGCGGTTGTGATTTTTGTCACTTTTATTTTACAGTGAATATATATCCACTGGGATCCGTAGACAAAGTGCACCTGTTTTGCTCTGACCCTACAGGAAGTTAGAATAGCCTACGGTATTCAAGGCCTCCTCAGCGCCCTCTCTTGGCCAGAATTTTGGCAAATTATTTTTTTGGACAAGAAGGAAATAAAAATATCATTTTAAACATGAAAATAATTCACCAACAATAACAGGAATCATATACAAATATGGATCTCATGGCACCTGTGTTTTTGTTTTTATACAATATCTGTCACGTTTTTCTCCAAGAGAAAAGGAGAAAAAACAAAAAAAGATGAGAATCCCCGGCTTTCTAGGGACCTCCCAGAATGCATCAGTCAGAACGGTGTTGCCTCCGGCGGCCGTCCATATTGAAGTGCTGCTTGCGGCCCAAGTCCGTCAGTGTTGGGGGAGGGGCACGTTTGCCGTAATGCCGACCGTTAACAATTACTGCTGTGCCTGAACTCCCCGTTCTCTGTGATGTGCAATTTAGTTGGGTTTGTGGGTGAGATCCCGTTACGGGTTTGCATGCTGTACCTCTCTTTTAGCTGTGTTAGGGCGCTCATTAGCCTGGCGTTGGCTGCGTCCAGCGAGGCGATCCGCTTTTCCTGTAACCAAAAAAACAAGAGATGTTTTATGTGGAGAAAGCATAGACCTGAGATCCTGAGTCTCTCCTATGTTGCCGTCACTTACAGTAGGTAGTAGACATCTGGTAGAACTGACAGGTTTTGGACTAGTCCATCCCTTCATGGGGAATTTTTTGTATTTTGTTTATTTTCTACTAATACAATCCCTGGAAGGGATCTATACAATGATGCCAGCTGCGCCCCCCCCCCCCCCCACCTGTTTGCACACTATTTTGGCAGTTGGACTGAGCAACTTTCCATTCACTAAGTGCTTTTTGAAATAAAGAAAACCTTGAGAATCCCCCATGAGGAGATGGACTAGTCCAAAACTTGTCAGGTCTGTTAGATTTCTACCTACTGTAAGTGACAGCACTATAGGAGAAATGTAATTTATAGCTCAATTTTCCCAGGGAGAAATGTACACCTTAGTTGTATGTGTTTTAACGTATTGTAAATGTAAACATTTTCACAATGGTGGTCATTTAAAGAGAACTTGAGGAGGTTCTTGGGGGGGTGCAGATGTGACACTGTTCTCTGCCTCATGTCATGCCTCTGTGTCCCCACACTGCCGCTCTCTGACCCCCCCCCCCCCCCCCAGCCGCGCTATAGCCCCCGAGATTGGCGCCATTATTTGCCGCCATCTTGGAGGTAAACACAGGGGAGAAGGATTCCCTGTTCAAACAACCGCCAGGGGCGTTCCTACAGGGTCTTCAGAGCTGCCATTGGGTCTCCCTGGCCACGCCTCCTGCTGCTCCCCCGCCTCCCTGCACGCAATGAGACACAGTCTCTCCTTGCAGCTTTGTGACCCAAAGGTCACGAAGGCGAAAGTGGGCCATTGCGGCTCACACAAGCGGCGGTTTTTGCAGCTACCTGATCCGCTCAGCCCCACGAATCAAGTAGCCTACTGCTTTTTTTTCCTTTTTGAGCCCACCTCGGGCTCTCTTTAAGTTTTAGTTGTGGCACTTGGCACAGTGTAGCACAAATGGGCACTAACCAAACATTATGAAATGTTTATTTGTGCTGATTTTAGAGGGGCGCAGCTTCCCAGATCCTGACACCTGGTCTATCACTAAATCTAACTTCCCTGCCAGCCCAAACTCTATGCTAGCCCACCAGCCTATTACAAAACCTAACCTTCCAGCCTACCTCCAACTCCACCCTAACCCCCAGGTACTGAGGAATTCAATAGGTTTGGCTCTAGGACATATAAGCCAAATAATGACTACCAAATAATATTGTGAAATTACTAACTGTTTTATTTTCCTGAATAGTGTAATTAGTTTTCGCCTTTTCTCTGCTGTTTCCTCCCCTCTATAAGCTTCTGAATGGTTGAGGCCCTTTTTACACTTGCCCATCTGCTTTGCGTTACCCTGTTTTTAGCCGCCACAAAGTCAACAGCGCGTTACTGTTAGACTTCCCCAGTGGTGGAAGAAATGTAAGTCAATGGGCGCTGTAGGAAATTTAAAGGCGCTGCACATGTGCAGAACGACGGGAATATGATGGGAAAAGCTGAGAATCCCAGTGATGTACTTCCGGTCCAGCAGGGGGTACGTCACTCAGCGAGGGGCAGGGCGTAGCTATGCATATGACCTTGTTGGCGCACTCTGCCATAGGGCCATATGATTGACAATTTGTGAGATGCAATGGGGGTGGGCATTGCACCACAAACGCACAGGCCAGGTGTAAAACTGGCCTGATGGCTAGTTACAGACAGCTCCAGGCTGGAGATACCGTACATCTCAGTTGTGTTACCGTATGTGATGATCTGTGTGAATTGACAAGCATGAGCTATTTCCCTCACAAGTTAGTAAGTAATTTACCTCACAAGTCGGTCATTTAACCTCACAAGCCTGTCATTTTACCTCACAAGCCTGTCATTTTACCTCACAAGTCTGTCATTTTACCCCACAGGTCAGTCATGTAACCTCACAAGCCTGTCATTTAACCTCACAAGCCTGTCATTTTACCTCACAAGCCTGTCATTTTACCTCACAAGCCTGTCATTTTACCTCACAAGTCTGTCATTTTACCCCACAGGTCAGTCATGTAACCTCACAGGTCAGTCATGTAACCTCACAAGTCTGTCATGTAACCTCACAGGTCTGTCATGTAACCTCACAGGTCTGTCATGTAACCTCACAGGTCTGTCATGTAACCTCACAGGTCTGTCATGTAACCTCACAGGTCTGTCATGTAACCTCACAGGTCTGTCATGTAACCTCACAGGTCTGTCATGTAACCTCACAGGTCTGTCATGTAACCTCACAGGTCTGTCATTTTACCCCACAGGTCTGTCATTTTACCTCACTAGTTGGTCATTTTTGTTTTCCATTCGGTAACAGCCTCAGTGAATTGACATTTCACAATATTTATGGTAAAATAAGCTGCTTTTTTTGCATGAGGTGATGATTTGTGAATTAAAGCCATTGTCAGTGTACCGTATGATTTGAAAGCAGCAGTTACAAGTGACAAGCGGGGCTTCGGTAAGTCGTGTTTCCTCCCGGCACTAGGTGGAAGCTAGTAACAGAGATGCAGAGAATGGCTGAGCGGGTGACCTGTGACCTCTCTGAGCTCAGCGGACTCTGTGACACCAGAATAGAGATGTCTGTGACCTCCATACACAGCGCTGCCTCCAGCAGATACGGTGGAGCGGAAGGCAGATACGGGAAGCAATTTTCTTTATCTGAGAATTCTCCCATCGGCTCGGTGACAGAACTCGCAGCCGCGGCGTTTACCCAGCCGACGAGGAGGATGCGAAGGAATGTGACTCTCTAATGGGGACGTCGTATCATCACCATTACAGATACGCACAGTGAGGACATTCTAACAATTACAAAGCTGCTTAATAAAATCTCGGCGCGGTCCAGGAAACGTTTGAAGGCGCCGTTCTCTCGGAATAGAAATCCTGATTAGGATTCATAATTAGCCGAGGACAAGAAACATTGATAAGGCATCTCCATAATTTCATACTTATTAGCGTCTGGCCTGGTTCTCGCTGAACGAGACGCCATCGCCTAAGTGGCTGTTTAGGGACATTTTCTGAGTGGCTTTGCCTGAGCTGAGCTTCCCTCTGTGAAATTAAATTTCTCTCTGCTGAATTAAATATTTTGAGTCTAATCGCAGAATGGTGGCTGTGCGATGGGCAGAGCGCTCCATCCGTTACTAGTGGAGATGGCCAATGACAGGCTAGCATGCTAATTTAAAGGGAACCTAAACTGAGAAGGATAAGGATTTTTCCTTTTAAAATAATACCAGTTGCCTGGATACCCCCCAGTATAAAAATGCCCGCTCCATAAAATTTCACTTCTTCCAACTGCTATTGTTTAACCAGTTCAGCCTTCAGTCGTTTTCACTTTATGCATCCGAGCAATGTTCACCTCCCATTCATTAGCCTATAACTTTATCACTACTTATCACAATGAACTGATCTATATCTTGTTTTTTCCGCCACCAATTAGGCTTTCTTTGGGGGGTACATTTTGCTAAGAGCCACTTTACTGTAAATGCATTTTAACAGGTAGAATAAGAAAAAAAATGAAAAATTTCATTATTTGTCAGTTTTCGGCCATTATAGTTTTAAAATAATACATGCCTCCATAATTAAAACCCACGTATTGTATTTGCCCATATGTCACGGTTATTTCACCGTTTAAATTATGTCCCTATCACAATGTATCGCGACAATATTTTATTTGGAAATAAAAGAGCATTTTTTCCGTTTTGCATGCATTACTATTTACAAGCTTATAAAAATAAAATAGAGAGAAATATTTCATCTTTACATAGATATTTAAAAAGTTTAGACCCTTAGGTAAATATTTTTGTGTTTTTTGTTTTTTTTTGTAGTAATGTTTTTTTTTTTTTTATTAAACATTTTATGTGGGCATTTTTGGGAGGGTGGGATATAAATAGTGTTTTATTTGGGGAAATATTTGTGTATTGTAATGTTTTTATATTTTTACTTGTAGTTTTACTTTTTGGCCACAAGATGGCAATCTCGATTTTGTTTACATGACGTCACTCTAAGCGTACAATGTACGCTTAGAGGGACAGAGCTTCAGAAAAAGTGTAGCTTCCGAGAGAAGCTGTCGCTTTTTCAGCGGAGGAGAGGAATCAGTGATCGGGCACCATAGCCTGATACATTGATTCCTGGGCTACCGAATCCGCGGCCGGGAGTGCGCGGATGCGCACGTGGCCTCCTGGACGTAGATACTACGTCCTGGAGGCATAAATGGTTAAAAGGAAACATCCATATCCCTCTCAGTTTAGATTTCCTTTAAAACGATCCTGAGCTGAAGCTCGGGATAACAATCAGATGCTCAGCTTGAGAGGGAAGCCTCAGGGATCCTCGCTACTCAGATGTCTCCTGCCGCTGAGCGCGGTTCCCCTCCAGATCGGGGCTTCTTCCCGTCTTGCAGCGCGGCCGCGCAGTAGACATGCAAACGCGGCCGCGCTGCAAAGTAGCATGAAGCCCACGGCTCTGGGTTACTGCGCATGCACGGGCGGGCTTGCATGGCTACTGTGCGGCCGCGCTGCAAGACGGGACGGAGCCCCGATCTGATTAGCGACAATGCTTTGTAGTTAATCTTCCGGGGGGCTGCGTTTAGCAAAGGGGGATATCAGAATGCAGAGGGAAGCCTCAATCGGATCCTGGGGCTTCCTTCTCTTTCTCTTTAGGTAAGTATCTGATTTTGTACCCGAGCTTCGGTTCAGGTACACTTTAAAGAAAACCGGATACTCATGAGATAATGATTTGTATGTGTAGTACTGATAAGACATAGAACATTAGCAGCACAGATATGAGTTTCATACTGTTTCCAGTACAGGAAGAGTTAAGAAACTTCATTTGCTATCTATGCAAAAGAGCTTCTCTGAGTTATTCCACCCACTGGGTAGAATACATTCCTGTTTTTTGAAGCACTTTAAAAAAAACATTGAGAGACAACTTGCGATGAGGTTTTACTGCAGGAAAGTTGATAGGGCCATTAGCTCTGCTCTGTTTTATGGTTTAAAATACAGGGTGTGGTTTGTACAATGCTATATTTTTATTTTCAGTTATAAAGTTTTTTTTTTTAATGAGACTTTTCTTTGCTACTAATGTTCTTCATTATCTGTACTACATATACAATTCATTATCTCATACATTTATTTTCACTTCAGGTTTGCTATAATGCATACTGTATGCAGCTTGGATCAGAAGTGGCATAAACTTTGTATGCAAGCCGAATTCCTATGCGTCTCATTGTCTGTCTGTATCCGTTACTCCGTCTCCCAGAATGTTGGTGCGCCCCTCCCCTGGCCTCATTGTCTGTCTGTATCGGTTACTCCGCCTCCCAGAATGTTGGTGCGCCCCTCCCTGACCTCATTGTCTGTCTGTATCGGTTACCCCGCCTCCCAGAATGTTGGTGCGCCCCTCCCTGGCCTCATTGTCTGTCTGTATCGGTTACCCCGCCTCCCGGAATGTTGGTGCACCCCTCCCTGGCCTCATTGTCTGTATCAGTTACTCCGCCTCCCAGAATGTTGGTGCGCCCCTCCCTGGCCTCATTGTCCGTCTGTATCGGTTACCCCGCCTCCCGGAATGTTGGTGCGCCCCTCCCTGGCCTCATTGTCTGTATCAGTTACTCCGCCTCCCAGAATGTTGGTGCGCCCCTCCCTGGCCTCATTGTCTGTCTGTATCGGTTACCCCGCCTCCCAGAATGTTGGTGCGCCCCTCCCTGGCCTCATTGTCCGTCTGTATCGGTTACCCTGCCTCCCGGTATGTTGGTGCGCCCCTCCCCGGAACTCACTGTCTGTCTGTATCGGTTACCCCGCCTCCCGGAATGTTGGTGCGCCCCTCCCTGGCCTAATTGTCCGTCTGTATCGGTAACTCCGCCTCCCGGAATGTTGGTGCGCCCCTCCCTGGCCTCATTGTCTGTCTGTATCTGTTACCCCGCCTCCCGGAATGTTGGTGCGCACCTCCCTGGCCTCATTGTCCGTCTGTATCAGTTACCCCACCTCCCGGAATGTTGGTGCGCCCCTCCCTGGCCTCATTGTCCGTCTGTATCGGTTACCCCGCCTCCCAGAATGTTGATGCGCCCCTCCCTGGCCTCATTGTCCGTCTATCGGTTACCCCGCCTCCCGGAATGTTGGTGCGCCCCTCCCTGGCCTCATTGTCCGTCTGTATCGGTTACCCTGCCTCCCGGAATGTTGGTGCGCCCCTCCCTGGCCTCATTGTCCGTCTGTATCGGTTACCCCGCCTCCCGGAATGTTGGTGCGCCCCTCCCCTGGCCTCATTGTCCGTCTGTACTGGTTACCCCGCCTCCCGGATTGTTGGTGCGCCCCTCCCCTGGCCTCATTGTTCGTCTGTATCGGTTACCCCCATATGTTTCGGTTACCCCGTCTCCCGGAATGTTGGTTCGCCCCTCCCTGGGTCTCACTGTCTGTCTGTATCAGTTAGTTACCCCACCTCCTGGGATGTTGGTGCGCCCCTCCCCGGGTCTTACGGTCTGTCTGTATAGGTTACTTTGCCTTCCGGAATGTTGGTGCGCCCCTTCCCAGGTCCATCTGTATAAGTCTGTATAGGTTACCCCGCCTCCCTGGCCTCATTGTCTGTATCGGTTACTCCGCCTCCTTGTACGTTGGTGCGCCCCTCCCCAGGTCCTACCTGCGCATCTATGATCTTCTGCTTAGAGTCCACTGCCGCCTGCATTTCTGCGTGGTCCTTCTTCAGCTCCTCCTCCACCGACATTAACCTGCAATACAAAAGCGGAACATAAATCAATATCTGCGAGCTCTGGTCAAATCCAGCCCTATGGCTGCCAAAGACATTACAAGTGGATTGTATTGCACATCAAACAAACCCTAAAGGTGCATACACACATACATTTTGATTGGCCAATCAGTGACCAATTTCACCACCTCCATGTAGTAGGAGGGTCAACAGACATTGACAATACTATGAGCAGATTGTGTGGGTAAGCCCTCACACTACATGTGGGTGGTAACATTGGCCAATCATTAACCAATCACAATTGGATGTATGCATAGGCCGGGAGCACACTTGTCTGTGCAGAAAACCAGGAGTTTTATGCCGTGTGTGGTTTTTTTTTTTTTTTTTCTTTCCCTGCAATTTTATTTTTATGCACCTGTTATTCATGCCTTTGCATTTTTTAAAGAATCTGCCCTTTTATGCGGAAAATAAATACAGTATCCTATTTTGTATTTCATTAGGTGCAGATTTTTTTTTTATTTTTTTTTATTTCTTTCCACCGCTATGCAGCAAAACTCACGCAATTCAAGTATTACTTGTATTTATAAAGTGCCAACCTATTATGCAGTGTTGTACAATAGATGAATAGGAAGACAGACTACAAGGTGCAAGATCATGAAACTGAGTTTTTAAAGGACATACGAGGTGACATGAGATAGACATGTTTTGCAGATCTGCTAGCGGTTTTTGGTGTGCACCAGCCCTGTGCGCTTAGCACTGTAGTGCTAAGCGCACAGGCCCAGTGCACACCAAAAACCGCTAGCAGATCCGCAAAACGCTAGCGGTTTTTGAAACTCTTTTTCCTATTATTCTGAAGCGTTTTAGGAGCGTTTTTGTGTAGCAGATTAGATATTGTTACAGTAAAGCTGTTACTGAACAGCTTCTGTAACAAAAACGCCTGGCAAACCGCTCTGATCTAGCGTTTTTCAGAGCGGTTTGCGTTTTTCCTATACTTTACATTGGAGGCAGAAACGCCTCCGCAATCCAAAATCTGCTGCAGCCCGGGAGTATGCGTTTCTGCAAAACGCCTCCCGCTCTGGTGTGCACCAGCACATTGAAATACATTACCCGCAAGCGGCTGTAAAAACGCGAGAAAACCCGCTCGGTGTACACCAATTTTTTTCTCCTGCATGCGCCTTTTAAAAAAAAAACCCCCGAACGCTTGTGAAATGAATGTCTATGAGAAGGTTCATATCAGCGCGGGTCGTGCACTGTGCGGGCAGCAAAGGATGAGTGGACCATTTTTGAGGCGATTTCGCCTCAGTGGAATGGTATACGAGAAACGCAAAACGCTCACAAAATCGCTTTGTGTAGCCATTGCGTTTGCGTTTTTAAAAATAAATACATTGTATTTATTCTTTTCCGGGTCAACGAGTTCACTTCCTGACGTGCGTCAAGGAGTGAATTAAAAAACCGCTCGGGAAAAGCGGGTAGAAATGCGATTTGCCAACCCGAGCGCCTGGGAGAAGAAAAAAAAATCCCCCAAAAACAGCCAACACGAACGGCCACACGACCGGAACGCAATGTGAACAATGCCTTAAAGAGTTAAACATCAGGTATGTTAGTGACAGTTCCTGTCTGACTCAGGACTGGGTCAAACTACAGTGTGACCCACACTGATAAGAAATTACAACTATAAAACACTTTCCTCGCAGGAAAGAGATAAAAAGGGTTAATGGTTCATAGATTTTAGCTCTGGCATACTCTTATTGTTTTTGCTCAATGACAAATTCATTGAACTGTAAAAACTTAAAAAAGATAAAAAAAAATAAAATTGTTTCATTAGTTTATCTTCACTTCGGGTGTCCTTAAACCAGTTCAGCCTTCAGTCGTTTTCACTTTATGCATCCAAGCAATGTTCACCTCCCATTCATTAGCCTATAACTTTATCACTACTTATCACAATGAACTGATCTATGTCTTGTTTTTTCCGCCACCAATTAGGCTTTCTTTGGGTGGTACATTTTGCGAAGAGCCACTTTACTGTAAATGCATTTTAACAGGAAGAATAAGAAAAAACGGAAAAAAATAATTATTTCTCAGTTTTCAGCCATTATAGTTTTAAAATAATACATGCCTCCATAATTAAAACTCATGTATTGTATTTGCCCATCTGTCCCAGTTATTACACCATTTAAATTATGTCCCTATCACAATGTATGGCGACAATATTTTATTTGGAAATAAAGGTGCAGTTTTTCCGTTTTGCATCCATCACTATTTACAAGTTTAAAATTTAAAAAAAATAGAACTATTTCATCTTTACATTGATATTTAAAACGTTTAGAGCCTTAGGTAAATATTTACATGTTTTTATTTTTTTTTATTGTAATGTTTTTTTTTATTTTTTATATTAAACATTTTATTTGGGTATTTTTGGGAGGGTGGGATGTAAATAGTATTTTTTTGGGGTAAATATATGTGCATTTTTTTTATTTTTTTTTTACATTTAGTTGTAGTTTTACTTTTTGGCCACAAGCTGGCGGCCATGAGTTTGTTTACATGACGTCACTCTAGGCGTAACATACCCTTAGAGGGACGCAAGAAGCCAGAAAAAGCAAAGCTTCCGAGAGAAGCTGTCGCTTTTTCTGCAAGGGAGAGGAATCAGTGATCGGGCACCATAGCCCGATTCACTGATTGCCTGGCTAATGAACCGCGGGACGGGAGCGTGCGCATGGCCTCCTGGACGTAGGTACTACGTCCAGGAGGCAAAAGTGGTTAAACTAAATTCAGAGGTAAAAATAATCTGATGAGATAAAGGGCTGGTGCACACCGGAGCGGTTCTGGAGCGTTTTTTAAAGAGAACCCGAGGTGGGAATTATGCTAGTGGGGCACAGAGGCTGGTTGTGCACACTAAGACCAGCCTCTGTTGCCCCATGGTGTGCCTCAAAGACCCCCCTGCGCGCCGCTATACCCCCGCAGTGCTGGCGACAATGTTTACCTAAGCGCTGTCTGTCAGCGTCGCTCCCCCGCCTCCTCCATATCGGCGCTACCCGCCTGTGTCCCTTCCCTCCCGCTGATTGGAGGGAAGTGACGTGGGCGGGTAGAGCCGATACGAAGGAGGTGGGGGAGCGGCGCTAACAGTGCTTAGATAAACATTGTGCTGGCTGGGTATAGCGGCGCGCAGGGGGGTCTTTGAGGCACACCATAGGGCAACAGATGCTGGTGTTAGTGTGCACAACCAGCCCCTGTGCCCCACTAGCATAATAAATTCCCACCTCGGGTTCTCTTTAAAACGCTTGCAGGGGGTAAACCGCTTGGCTAATGAAAGTGAATGGGTTGGTGCACACCAGAGCGGGTCGTTTTTTCCACAAACGCAAACTCGGGGGCTGCAGCAGTTTTTAGATTTCTGAGGCATTTCTGCCTCTATGTTAAAGTATAGGAAAGTGGAAAACTGCTCTGGAAAACGCTACATCAGAGTGGTTTTTCAGGCGTTTTAACAGCTTTACTGTAACAATATTTGTAATCTGCTACACAAAAACGCTCCAAAAACCGGTAGGCATATTTTAGAATACATGCCTAGAATCGCTCTGAAATCTGCTTCAAAAACCTCTAGCGTTTTGCAGATCTGATAGAGGTTTTTGGTGTGCACTGGGCCAAACAATAATATTTATCCTCCTACTCCAAAAATTGCCTTTTTTGCAGATATCCAATGATTTTATTTTATATTTAAACATTTAAAAACTAGATTAAATGGTTTATTGTCTCTGACCAATTGGCAGCCTATTAAGTGTCCCAGAGTGAAAACATATTAACTATTGACCTTTTTTGCTATCTCTCCCCTGCCCTCAGAAGTTGTATTCTGCCTGGACATTTTTTATGGCTGTAATTTGCTTATCAGTGAAGTTTACTGTATTCCCCACAAGGTAGTGACAAGACAGAAGCTGTCACTTGCACGCCTGAAAATTAACTCTTTCAGGCAGCAAAAACAAACACAGCCTGGTTATTAATGTATTGCACTGTATATACACGTCTATCTCATGTCAGATGTCACCTCTGGTACAGTACACCTAAACTGAAAGACATATGAGGGCTGCCTTATTTAATGATTTTTAAACCATACCAGTTGCCTGGCAGTCCTGCTGATTTCTGACGTCAGCAGTGCTTGAATCGCACACCTGAAACAAGCATGCAGATAACCCAAACACCTGACCTGTGTGTATTTATATACCTCTCACTTCACATGTCCTTCAAAAGTTTGTAAAAATAAAACAAACTTTAATTTTGAGTATTTCCATGCTTGCTGGGGCCTAAGGTGTTCTATTAATAAGGTGTGACGACCTTTCCTGTGAGAAAACAGGAGAAAAGGTATTAGAATAGGGGGCATTTGCAGCAGTGGTACGTACCCACTAGACCCATTATTTTTCCGGCGGCGATTTTTTCTGATTGACAAGCTATTGTTTCTGTGATCTAGTGACGTGGGTACAGGTGACGTTTGAAAACATGTTGCGATAACAAATGTCACAGCGGATCTTTAAAAGATACCCGAAGTGATGTGACATGAGATAGACGTGTGTATGTACAGTGCCTAGCAAACTAATAATTATGCTGGGTTCCTTTTTTTCTTTCTCTGCCTGAAAGAGTTAAATATCAGGTATGTAAGTGGCTGACTCAGTCCTGACTCAGACAGGAAGTGACTACAGTGTGACCCTCACTGATAAGAAATGCCAACTATAAAACACCTTCCTAGCAGAAAATGGCTTCTGGGAGCAGGGAAGAGATAAAAAGGGTCAATAGATTTTAGCTCTGGCATACTTCAATGAATGTGTCATTGAGCAAAAACAATAAAACCGTTAAAACATAAAAAGTAGATTTAAAAAATAAAATAAAACTGTGGAATATCTTAAAAAGTCATTTTTAGGAGAAGGAAGATAAATACAATCATTTATTTTATTCGTTTATTTTCGCTTCGGGTGTCCCTAAAGATCCTCCATGACTCAGCGCAAAGTGCCACGATCGGTTGACTTCCCGTTTTGCGCCCGTCGCGTGTATCGGGGAGCACTTGTCGTCGGGGGATGTCACTGGGATCCATTTTTCTGAGTCGTCAGGAGAGTATTCAGCATTAGAGGTACTATAAGCAGGGTGAAGAAGTCCCACACATCATCAAATCTCCAAGCAGTGGTGTATGGATCACTATAGGTGTGTGTGTGTGTGTATGTATGTATGTATATCTCTGGACATTCCATATTACACTTTACCCTCATAGCTGATAAGTGCAGACTGCCTGTAATCCTTGACAGCCAATCTTGTTTCTCTGCCTGCCACACACTGGTTACAGGCGAGAGTAGATTGGTCGCCATGGGTCACATGAGCGGGTTTATTATCGGTGTTCCGCCTCCCTGCACGTCACCCCGCTCTCCATCTAAGCCATGTGATCTGTGAAATGAGCGTCAGCTGTGCTGTGACAGCCGCAGGATGGCGGGTCAGCGCGGGTCGTTCCGCAGTCACCGGCGCCACACAAGCACCAATCAATAGCTCGTCTATGAAGATGACGCTGGTGTTTTGGTTCAGAGGCCCTGAAATGTGCGGGATTTGCTACACGTCTGGCTGGCGGCTCCGCTGGATGCTCTGCAGAGAGAGTTATTAGCAGAGGGGTTAATGCAGGCCGCTCGTCGAGCGAGAATCTCGCCACGCTCTGCACTCCGCTATAAGTCTTGTTCATTCTGCTGGACGGGCGACGCGAGGCACCTGATAAAGATGATGGATGTTTCTCCTACAACTGCCATCAGAAGAAAACGAAGGAGATTCTCACCCTGACGCTAATTACATGCAGAGCACACACCAGCAGAGGGGACGTCCTGTTACCACAGGAGAGGAAGCGGCGCTGTCACCTCAATGTCACGTTACAACAGAGCATACAGGAGGAGGAAGCAGTCCTGTCACACAGGCCGCACAGGAGGAGGAAGCAGTCCTGTCACACAGGCCGCACAGGAGGAGGAAGCAGTCTTGTCACACAGGCCGCACAGGAGGAGGGAGCAGTCCTGTCACACAGGCCGCACAGGAAGAGGCCCCGTCACACAGACTGCACAGGAGGAGGGAGCGGCCCCGTCACACAGACCGCGCAGGAGGAGGAAGCAGCCCCGTCACACAGACCGCGCAGGAGGAGAAAGCGGCCCCTTCACACAGACCGCGCAGGAGGAGAAAGCGGCCCCGTCACACAGACCGCGCAGGAAGAGGGAGCGTCCCCGTCACACAGACCGCGCAGGAAGAGGAAGCGGCCCCGTCACACAGACCGCGCAGGAGGAGGAAGCGTCCCCGTCACACAGACCGCGCAGGAGGAGGAAGCGTCCCCGTCACACAGACCGCGCAGGAGGAGGAAGCGTCCCCGTCACACAGACCGCGCAGGAAGAGGAAGCGCCCCCGTCACACAGACTGCGCAGGAGGAGGAAGCGTCCCCGTCACACAGACCGCGCAGGAGTAGGAAGCGTCCCCGTCACACAGACCGCGCAGGAGGAGGAAGCGTCCCCGTCACACAGACCGCGCAGGAAGAGGAAGCGTCCCCGTCACACAGACCGCGCAGGAAGAGGAAGCGCCCCCGTCACACAGACCGCGCAGGAGGAGAAAGCGGCCCCGTCACATAGACCGCGCAGGAAGAGGAAGCGGCCCCGTCACACAGACCGTGTAGGAAGAGGAAGCGGCCCCGTCACACAGACCGCGCAGGAAGAGGCCCCGTCACACAGACCGCGCAGGAGGAGGAAGCGTCCCCGTCACACAGACCGCGCAGGAGGAGGAAGCGTCCCCGTCACACAGACCGCGCAGGAGGAGGAAGCGTCCCCGTCACACAGACCGCGGAGGAGGAGAAAGCGGCCCCGTCACACAGACCGCGTAGGAAGAGGAAGCGGCCCCGTCACACAGACCGCGCAGGAGGAGGAAGCGGCCCCGTCACACAGACCGCACAGGAGGGGGAAGCGGCCCCGTCACACAGGCCGCACAGGAGGAGGAAGCGCCCCCGTCACACAGACCGCACAGGAGGAGGAAGCGTCCCCGTCACACAGATCGCACAGGAAGAGGGAGCGGCCCCGTCACACAGACCGCACAGGAAGAGGGAGCGGCCCCGTCACACAGACCGCACAGGAGGAGGAAGCGGCCCCGTCACACAGATCACACAGGAAGAGGGAGCGGCCCTGTCACACAGGAGGCGGAAGCTGCCCCGTCACACAGACCGCACAGGAGGAGGAAGCGGCCCCGTCACACAGGAAGGGGAAATGGGGCCGCTTCCTCCTCCTGTGCGGCCTGTGTGACAGGGCCGCTTCCCCCTCCTGTGCGGTCTGTGTGACAGGGCCGCTTCCTCTTCCTGTGTGGTCTGTGTGACGGGGCCGCTTCCTCTTCCTGTGCATTCTGTGTGACGGGGCCGCTTCCCCCTCCTGTGCGGTCTGTGTGACAGGGCCGCTTCCTCCTCCTGTGCGGCCTGTGTGACAGGGCCGCTTCCCCCTCCTGTGCGGTCTGTGTGACAGGGCCGCTTCCTCTTCCTGTGCAGTCTGTGTGACGGGACCGCCTTCTCTTCCTGTGTGGTCTGTGTGACGGGGCCGCTTCCTCTTCCTGTGCGTTCTGTGTGACGGGGCCGCTTCCCCCTCCTGTGCGGTCTGTGTGACGGGGCCGCTTCCCCCTCCTGTGCGGTCTGTGACGGGGCCGCTTCCCCCTCCTGTGCGGTCTGTGACGGGGCCTCTTCCTGTACTATCTGTGTGACGGGGCGTCTTCCTGTACTATCTGTGTGACGGGGCCACTCCCTCTTCCTGTGAAGTCCGTGTGACGGGGCTGCTTCCTCTTCCTGTGCGGTCTGTGTGACAGGGCACACAGGAAGAGGAAGAGGCCCTGTCACACACACCGCACAGAAATAGATGGATTTAGCCATGGAAAGTGGAGAAGGGACAGAACATCTATTTTTTAGAGGTGCCTGCATTCCTATTGTTCCCTTTATTTTCCTGTCCCTGGAATCTACAATGAACCCAGATGGTCAAAGGGACTGGAAATGGACAACAGCAATAAAAACTTGATGGGTGTTTGACAACAAGAAAAGGCTTAGGTCTTGCGGTCAGTGTTCCAATTGGAGAAATGTTCCCATTTCCTGTTAGGACAGGAAGTTAAGCTAGACTGAGGACACAGACAGCAATAAAAACCTAAGAGAATCTGCCCCATCTTCAACATGCAGCAGCTATAGAGCAGAAAGGCATGTCCTACCTGCTGATGATCCCCTTCATTTGCATCTCCTTGTCCTCCTGCTGCCTGCGCAGTCGCTCATCGCTATCCTCCAGCCTCGCCTGGTACTCCAGCAGAATCTTCTGCGTCTGCTCATCTTGGTTCTTGCAGCGGTTCTCATATTCCTCTAGCTTCTTGTTAGAAAGACGCAGCTTGTCCTGGAGGACCATAATCTCCTGCTGATACTGCCGGGAGAGATAGACGTTAGTTACTTTCCAGACAGAGTCAAAAGCTAACATCACCTACATCCCGTACCCTCAATCCTCCAACCCTTTATCTACCTCCAAACTGCACAACTTTCATCCCGTACCCTCGATCAACTTTCATCCCGTACCCTCGATCAACCAACCCTTCATCTCGTCCTACAAAGTGAATCAATCCCCAAGTCAGCTAGCTAATTGTACAAGCTCTTAGTCGGTATTTCTCCTGTTTGGCTCTCCGGGAAATTGCTGAAACCCAAGAGAATCTGAAGATATATCTGACACCTTCTGCTGCCCAGCGGATAAACTGAATACACATCACCATGGCAACAGGTCAACAGGACCCTCTACTGCGCATGCGCACTGTCCCACTTTGAACCATATTGTATGGCTCCCGCAAAATTACATTTTAAAATACGTGGCGTTTATGGCTCTCTAAGCCAAAAAGGTTCCTGACCCCTGCTCTAACCCTTCATCCACCACCAAACTGCACCACCTACATTCCTTACCCCCGATCCTTTAACCCTTCATTTACCACCAAACTGCACCACCTACATCCCGTACCCCTCGATCCTCTAACCCTTCATCCACCACCAAGCACCACCACCTACATCCCATACCCCCCGATCCTCTAACCCTTCATCCACCACCAAACAACACCACCTACATCCTGTACCCCCGATCCTCTAACCCTTCATCCACCACCAAACTGCACCACCTACATCCCATACCCCCGATCCTCTAACCCTTCATCCACCACCAAACTGCACCACCTACATTCCGTACCCCCGATCCTTTAACCCTTCATTTACCACCAAACTGCACCACCTACATCCCGTACCCCCCCGATCCTTTAACCCTTCATTTACCACCAAACTGCACCACCTACATCCCGTACCCCCCGATCCTCTAACCCTTCATCCACCACCAAGCACCTTCATCAACCACCAAACAACACCACCTACATCCTGTACCCCCGATCCTCTAACCCTTCATCCACCACCAAACTGCACCACCTACATCCCATACCCCCGATCCTCTAACCCTTCATCCACCACCAAACTGCACCACCTACATCCCATACCCCCGATCTTCTAACCCTTCATCCACCACCAAACTGCACCACCTACATCCCGTACCCCCGATCCTTTAACCCTTCATTTACCACCAAACTGCACCACCTACATCCCGTACCCCCGATCCTCTAACCCTTCATCCACCACCAAACAACACCACCTACATCTTGTACCCCCGATCCTCTAACCCTTCATCCACCACCAAACTGCACCACTTACATCCCGTACCCACGATCCTTTAACCCTTCATCCACCACCAAGCACCTTCATCTACCACCAAACACCACCACCTACATCCAGTACCCCCGATCCCCTAACCCTTCATCTACCACCATACTGCACCACCTACATCCAGTACCCCCGATCCCCTAACCCTTCATCCACCACCATACTGCACCACCTACATCCTGTACCCCTGATTCCCCAACCCTTCATCTACCACCATACTGCACCACCTACATCCTGTACCCCCGACCCCCCAACCCTTCATCTACCACCATACTGCACCACCTACATCCTGTACCCCCTATCCCCTAACCCTTCATCTACCACCATACTGCACCACCTACATCCAGTACCCCCGATCCCCTAACCCTTCATCCACCACCATACTGCACCACCTACATCCTGTACCCCTGATTCCCCAACCCTTCATCTACCACCATACTGCACCACCTACATCCTGTACCCCCTATCCCCTAACCCTTCATCTACCACCATACTGCACCACCTACATCCTGTACCCCCGATCCCCCAACCCTTCATCTACCACCATACTGCACCACCTACATCCTGTACCCCCGATTCCCTAACCCTTCATCCACCACCATACTGCACCACCTACATCCTGTACCCCCTATCCCCTAACCCTTCATCTACCACCATACTGCACCACCTACATCCTGTACCCCCTATCCCCTAACCCTTCATCTACCACCATACTGCACCACCTACATCCTGTACCCCCGATTCCCTAACCCTTCATCTACCACCATACTGCACCACCTACATCCTGTACCCACTATCCCCTAACCCTTCATCTACCACCATACTGCACCACCTACATCCTGTACCCCCGATTCCCTAACCCTTCATCTACCACCATACTGCACCACCTACATCCTGTACCCCCGATTCCCTAACCCTTCATCCACCACCATACTGCACCACCTACATCCTGTACCCCCTATCCCCTAACCCTTCATCTACCACCATACTGCACCACCTACATCCTGTACCCCCGATCCCCCAACCCTTCATCTACCACCATACTGCACCACCTACATCCTGTACCCCCGATTCCCTAACCCTTCATCCACCACCATACTGCACCACCTACATCCTGTACCCCCTATCCCCTAACCCTTCATCTACCACCATACTGCACCACCTACATCCTGTACCCCCGATTCCCTAACCCTTCATCTACCACCATACTGCACCACCTACATCCTGTACCCCCTATCCCCTAACCCTTCATCTACCACCATACTGCACCACCTACATCCTGTACCCCCTATCCCCTAACCCTTCATCTACCACCATACTGCACCACCTACATCCTGTACCCCCGATCCCCCAACCCTTCATCTACCACCATACTGCACCACCTACATCCTGTACCCCCGATTCCCTAACCCTTCATCCACCACCATACTGCACCACCTACATCCTGTACCCCCTATCCCCTAACCCTTCATCTACCACCAAACTGCACCACCTACATCCCATACCCCCGACCCCCCAACCCTTCATCTACCACCATACTGCACCACCTACATCCTGTACCCCCTATCCCCTAACCCTTCATCTACCACCATACTGCACCACCTACATCCAGTACCCCCGATCCCCTAACCCTTCATCCACCACCATACTGCACCACCTACATCCTGTACCCCTGATTCCCCAACCCTTCATCTACCACCATACTGCACCACCTACATCCTGTACCCCCGATCCCCTAACCCTTCATCTACCACCATACTGCACCACCTACATCCTGTACCCCCGATCCCCTAACCCTTCATCTACCACCATACTGCACCACCTACATCCTGTACCCCCGATTCCCTAACCCTTCATCCACCACCATACTGCACCACCTACATCCTGTACCCCCTATCCCCTAACCCTTCATCTACCACCATACTGCACCACCTACATCCTGTACCCCCGATCCCCCAACCCTTCATCTACCACCATACTGCACCACCTACATCCTGTACCCCCGATTCCCTAACCCTTCATCCACCACCATACTGCACCACCTACATCCTGTACCCCCGATCCCCTAACCCTTCATCCACCACCATACTGCACCACCTACATCCTGTACCCCTGATTCCCCAACCCTTCATCTACCACCATACTGCACCACCTACATCCTGTACCCCCGATTCCCTAACCCTTCATCTACCACCATACTGCACCACCTACATCCTGTACCCCCTATCCCCTAACCCTTCATCTACCACCATACTGCACCACCTACATCCTGTACCCCCTAACCCTTCATCTACCACCATACTGCACCACCTACATCCTGTACCCCCGATCCCCTAACCCTTCATCCACCACCATACTGCACCACCTACATCCTGTACCCCCGATCCCCCAACCCTTCATCTACCACCAAACTGCACAACCAAAACCCTTTAAACATGCATACCCAGATCTACCACCACACTTCATCCCCAGATCTTTTTATTTTTATTTAGACATTGCAGATAACTTATGCCACCCTAATCTAGCTGTGATTGATTACAGTTAGAGGAGGCAGAACTTTGCTTACTAAGCATGTTCAAAGTCATTGCTGCCGACAGAGAAAATCACTTTACAAATATTAACTCATTCATTCACTATCCACACACATACAGCATATTTATATAATATCTATCTATCTATCTATCTATCTATCTATCTATCTATCTATCTATCTATCTATCTATCTATCTATCTATCTATCTATCTATCTATCTATCTAGTTTGTTTTCTACAAATCTCTTTCAAGTGGGTCAGTTCCCTATGACTGGCAGCTGATTCCCCCCCCCCCGTCTTTAAGAAGGGAAAATGATCAGAACTGGGAAAAAACGACAGACCCGTAAGATTAACATCAGTTGTGTGTGTTTTCCATTAATTTAATTCGATTGAAAAAATTGCATAGTTCTTTTCGAGGTACCATACGTGAACGTTTGATTTGTCAGAAAATCCAGAAAAAATGATCAAATATTAAGATTTTTCCAATACGTCTGATCAGATTTTTATCGGGAAAAAAAAACGGGATAACTGTCTTTCTTGATCGAAAAAAATATTCTTTCGACTTTCATTTGATTTTGGTTGCATAAATAGGAAAATCGAACGGTTTTATTGTACCATCTATGGGCACTGTAAAGGATAGCAGAGATACCGCCGCATGGCCAAGCGGCATGGCGGCTATCTCCGCGTATCAACTGGCGGCCTCTGCCGCGCAGCTACATGCTGCTGCTTTGCCTGGTCCTTCTAGTGCACATAGATTGAGAGCTGCGCACGCACGCCAGGCGACAGGACCTTTATGCAAGTAAAAGAGGAGTCAGCTGATCCCAGTAGTGCTCCGGATTGGCTGAGTGACTGGGGCGGCGCTGTGGAGCGCTCTGAGTATATGTAGGACCTGCCTGTCAGTTGCTGGTTGTCTGCTGTTGTAAACGCTAACGTGTTAGTGCTCAGACCTTAGTCAGATCTTACAGTGTGTTAGAACCAGCTGGAAATGGGAATTCACACTTAGCCAGTTTCCGTTGATAGCTTAAAGTACTTATTGCATTGTGATATCTGTGTACTATTCTTTAGTCTGGATCCCAGGTGTTGAAACCAAGGACTTCACACCTAGACTAGGATATTGCTATATTGCTACTATCTGTTATGATCTTCTGCTTTCCTGACTACTCTCCTGTTTGCTGATTCGGTACTTCTGCCTATCTGATTACTGTTGCCGACACTGCCTGAACCTTACTCTGAATCAGCCTTCTGGCTCTGTACCTTATCTGTCCGTACGTTGCTGACCCTGCTTGTCTGACCTTCCGATCCTCACTAGTGGGTCTAGCCATTAGTGAGGAATTTCTGAGAGCTGTCACCTACTCCCTAGGTGATCAGTCTTTGCAGCACTGTCTGCAACACTTGCTCCTCAAGTGTCTGCTAGCTGCAGTAGAGTCTTAATCCCCCACTCCTCGGGTTATCATCCTTGCAGCTCAGTCAGTGGTCCCTGCTCCTCAGGTGTCCACTGGCTGCAGTACAGTCAGTGGTTCCTGCTCCTCAGGTGCTCACTGGCTGCAGTGCAGTCTGAATTTCCTGCCCCTCAGGGGATTCTTGGCTGCAGTATTGTCTGAATCTCCCGCTTCTCGGGAGATCTCCCCTTTCATTACTGTCGCACCAAAACACGATTACACATTAGTTGTCCTGTGTCTAGCTATACTAGTATTATTGGTGATTCTGCAGGTCACCACATACTCAGGTATAGCATCTGTATTATTGGCGATTCTGCAGATCACCAATAATCAAAAAATCTGTGTTGCTGACACCAATCGTTACAGGCACCATAAGAGACGTTATACAAGACTTCATAGCACAGAATAGTCTTATTTCAGCTCATCAGCATGAGTTTACTGAAGACAGATCTGATCTCACCAGCATGCTCCACTTTTATGAAGTGGTGAATAAACATTTAGATCTTGGGACAGCTATAGATGTAGTGTACTTGGACTTTGCAAAGGCTTTTGATACTGCTCTCCACAATAGCCTGGTGCAGAAGCTGGGGATATAGGGACTAGGAGAAATGTGTGTATGTGGATAGAGAACAGTAAACAAGAGTGATGGATCATATTCAAAATGGGAAACTGTTAGCAATGGGGTCCCGCAAGGGTCAGTACTAGGACCAATCCTTAAGTGTGCTTATGATCTAGCAGATGAAATACAGAGTATGTCCTTTCTATAATATGTTGCTATCTTTGCAGATGGCACCACATTATAGGAAGGACATTGATATAGATACATCAGAGGGCAATACAAAAGCTTGGCAGATTAGCTTGTTTTTCCCTAGGCTTGTACAAAAGACAAAGGGACATGGTCGGGTATGGAGGAAAAAAGGTTTTGCCATCTATTCAAGAACTTTTTTTTTTATTTTTATTTTTTTTTAATGGTAAGAGTGGTTAAAGGACAACTGAAGTGAAAAGTATAGAAGGGCTGCCAGGCAACTGGTATTGCTGATCTCTTTGACTGCAGTAGTGTCTGAATCCCACCAGGAACAAGCATGCAGCTTATCTTGTCAGATCTGACAATGTCAGAATCACCTGATCTGCTACATGCTGGTTCAGGGTCTATGGCTAAAAGCATTAGTGGCAGAGGATCACCAGGTAACTGGTATTGCTTGAAAGGAAATCAATATGGAAGCTTTAGTCTACCTCTCATTTCAGTTGTTCTTTCAAAGTTTTTAACTGCTTGCTTGGCGGTCTTGTTACAGTTGTCCTTTAAAATCTGTAACATGTCACCACAGACAGCAAATTCTATATCTGCATTTTAAGAGGGCCGGGATGCTTTCCTTGCAATGAAGGGCATCCATGGCTATAATTACTGTGTTTGTAGCCGGGGAGTTATGAGCAGGGTGAGCTGAGTGGCTGCTCAAATCCCTGGCGAGTTGTCGCAACTCTGAGGGAGATGTGCCGGAACCCCGTATTACCCTTACGCTCCCCGCGCGTTATAATATTACTGCTATGGTGGCACCTCGTTTCGGTGGAAGGTAATTCCCAGCAATATTGAACCAGGGATTTTATCTGCCACCTGGAGCTGGGAAGGAATTTTGTCCCTTTAATTGTTAATTATCCTATGAATCCGAGTTCCTCATTAAGGTAAAATAATACACTGAGCTCAGTAAGGAAGGGTGAGAATTTCTCCTGTTCATAGATGGTAATTATAATAATTGTGGCGTAGGGTTTTATTTCCTCTGATACACGAAGACCCCCCCCCCTCTGCTGTCACCATAATGGAGTCCGAGCTGTGATCAGACTGCGGCCTCTTCTCTGATCCGCCACCACACCGGGGTCGCCCCTCTGCCCCCTTCCTCACATCCTCTATTCAATTAGCACCATTAATTAGATGATGATGGTTTTCAGGGAAATAATTGGACTGTTGGAGTCTCAGAGAAGAGAGCGTTTCTGATATCGGGTTCCTTGGTGGTGGAGGGTTAGGATGATGGGCGCTGTGGGGTGTCAGTGGGGATCAGAGCTGACAGTCTCCTGTAGGAAGGGTGGGGGGAGGGGCTTAGCAGGGGGCGCTCTCCCTGATCCTTGCGCTGCTGGGCTTGTTTGTGCTGCAGGCGGCGGTGCGCAGTGCGCGCCCCTCTCAGCGACGTCCAGACAAGGCCCGCCAGCTGGGCCACCATCACGTCTGGAAAGGAAACATTTTTCTAATGAGCTTCTTGTGCTGGGGGGAGCACAGCTGGGGGTCCCTTCACAACATGTTACAGTCTGCAGCGAGTGATGAGAGCGGGTGAAGCAGGCGTGAGCCACAGACCCGACCATCGATACATCCCAGGAATTATTGTAGTGTATTATTGCAGTATGGCTGCAGCAAGCTGCGTGTGTCTCAGTGTTACAAGCCCTACTCCATAGAGCCAAATTAATCTATACAACAGAAGTAGATGTGCCTGGCACTCAGTAGTGGGGGTGGAAATTGGTCCCTGCACCTTTTAAAAAGCAACTCCGTCTATTAAGCTTCACTGCTCAGCAATATGTGTAGAGGCGTGCATCCGGGCCAACATGGGCAACTGAAGATATGTAGTACATATGAGGCGGTCCGTGCACTGCGTCTTTAAATCACATTTATTGTCCAAGGTTATCACCAGCAGACATTGACATTGTATGCGTGTTCACAACATGTATGAAGCGGAACAGTCTGACCTGTGTCCAAGACGGATGCGGGGGTGTGACCAGGGGATGAGAGGACGGCACAACAGCCGTTTCACGCCGGTGTGGCGCTTGCTCACGTGCGTATGTCCTTGGGCAATGGCGGCGCGTTCGGACCTCTGTGATGTAGACAAGAGGCCCCGCCCACCGCGTTCGCCATTGGTCCGCGGAACTGTGATGCGATAGTGACTGGGCTAAAGGGGAGGGGACGGGCCGTGTCATGTGACGTGTCATGTGTGTCCTGTGAGTGACAGGGGAAACTCTTCTACTTTGGACCAATGGTTGTGCAGGGGGGAGGATCGCCTTAATACGGCGAGTACAACAAGACTGCGTTACATAAACACCATTGTGCACACTGCAATAAACATTTGCCAAGGAACATTGGCGTGTTAGAAACTGTGCTAACACATTATTGACTTAAAATAAAGCTTTAAACCATGTGATATTGAGAAAAGTGATCCATTATAAAAGGGTAAAGTCCATCCCATCTATACACATTCCTATGATTGCACCTATACCCCATGATTCTTTTGATGTCTGCTGACATAAGAACCCTCTTTGTTTACCTTTATTAAATACTATAGATTAAAAAGGAATAAGACCACCTCAATTCCCATTCTAAAATCAACATGCAGTTTGGGAGGCACATGGAGAGAAGGACACAAAAAATCAGGGGGGGACCCCCGAAAACAAAAGGGCTGCCTAAAACCCACCCAAACCTAAAAGCCCTATTGAGGGCTATTTTGTCCCCTACCCTTGTGTTTAATCCTACCAGGGTACCGGGGTGAGAGCGGCTGTTGTGCCGTCCTCTCATCCCCTGGTCACACCCCCGCATCCGTCTTGGACACAGGTCAGACTGTTCCGCTTCATACATGTTGTGAACACGCATACAATGTCAATGTCTGCTGGTGATAACCTTGGACAATAAATGTGATTTAAAGACGCAGTGCACGGACCGCCAAATTAATCTATGCCATGCACTGATGAGGATCAACCAATCCGAAACAGTCTCTATGCATGTTGGATTATTCTTGCTCTGTACAAATTAACAAGCTGACACATCATTGCATTCCAGCGGTTCTGGAGGTGTGTTTAGCTTCTAAGGTAACAATGGTTAATTTGCATATATTCAGCAGTGATGCATTGTGGGAGACATCTCGGAACGCACTCCAACCTGAATTATTGCAAATTCTTTCTGTTTTAGGAAAGTATATTTTTGTTTTCACTGAACCAATCCCACTGATTTTATTTCTGACCATTCTGAATACTGTGATAAAATCTCTCTCTCTCTCTCCCTAAAGCCACTTTGAAAAAAAAACAAAACAGATACTTGCCTAAGGAGAGGAATGTCTCTGCCTCCTATAGAGCCTTCCCGTTTCTCCTACGGTTCCCTCGTTCCACCGCTGGCTCCCCCATTAATAGTCTCCGACTGATCTCTGCCACTGCGGGAGGCTTTGGAGGTTCGGTAGCCCGAGTGCTCCCAAGCACTCCGCCGCTCTGTACTGCGCATGCACAAGCATGCTGTCTCGCACAGACACACTACAGAGCTGCCTGTTTTCAGGAGCACTCGGGCTCCCATAGCCTCCCCCGGGGGGAGATTTGAACGAGGGATTCTGCGCTGGAACGGGCACCGGGAGAGGAGAGGGAAGGCTCTATAGGATCCAGAGCCTTCCCTCTACTTGGGTACCTTTTGCTGTAAGTGGCTTCAGATTCTCTTTAAGGTGGCCATACATCAGGCCATTTTGTGGGCCGATTGACCCAATATATCTGCCTGATCGATTTCAGACCGAAATCAGTTGAAAAGATTGATCGGTTATGCTGGAATATCTTAGTCACAAGTGCTGAATCAGGAGTATGGCGATAACTGTGTTCGATATGACGAGGACTGACGGACCCCCTGCCGGTGTGCCCCCAAGTGTATAGTGTCTTCCATGCCCATGTGCGTGTATTAAAGCCTCACCTCTCCGCCAGTGTGATTCCAGGTCACGTGACGTCATAACTCGCTCCTGGTGCCACGTGATAGGGGCGTCCGTGGTTGCAGTGCACAAGGCAGAGGGAGAAGTGAGATTTTATGGAGTGTGCATTTTTATACTGAGGGGTATCCAGGCATAATGCTGTACACAAGAGCACAACACTAACGGGTTATCACTGTCCAGGAATGATGCATCATGGGGAGTATGTCTCTCTCATCTGGAGACCTTCAATAATTTCTGCTGTAAAAAGGGGCTATAACCCAGGATTGAACTTCACCCCGATCAGTAGCGCATGGGTAGGGAACCTATGGCTGGGGAGCCAGATGTGACTCTTTTGATGGCTACATCTGGCTCACAGACAAATCAGTAGGGGTCGATTCCCTAAGCTACACTGCTCAAGCAGCGCAGCTCAGTGTGGCAGCGCAAGTAACATTTTCAAAGTAGGCACGATACTTCTCAGGTCCAGTGACTTTGTAGGACGAGATCCCCGCACTTTGATTGGCCCTATAGGCTGCCTGTCAAGTGACAGGCAGCCTATTGGGCAAATCAAAGTGCGGGGATCTTGCCCTACAAAGTGAATCAACTCCTAAGTCAGCTAGCTAATTGTACAAGCTGTTAGTCTGCATTTCTCCTGTCTGGAGACATTGCTTGATTTATCTTCTATTTTTTTTACCTTCTCAGTTTGCAAAATAATTGAGTTTCCCCTGACTACAACCTTTTTGTAAAGTTCCTCTTTAAAGAGCAAAGTTGTACTCCACGAGCGAATATTGTTACAATGGTGAGGACACACAGTCTACAGTGAGCCAGAGATTGCAAAGTAACCGAAGGACATATGAAAAACTAAACAGTAATAAAATAGTAAATAATATAATAAACAAGCAATAAAACATTTCAATTAATGTTATCACTACAATAAAATATTGATAATCGTTAAAAAATAATTAGAGAAATCATAATAAAAACAGTATGACAGCAATAACTTTATAAGTAATAAAAATGATTGCTAGTTCTAGCCCATAATGTCCTCAAAGCTACAATTTGCTGTCCTGTTTAACCTAAAAGGTATTTTCCTCCTCTCCACCCATTTCCCTCCCACTTCAGACTTTCTATTTACTACTTTATTATTAGTGTGAACAGCTTTTTATTCCTCAAAAATATCTAAAATCGCAAATTTGCCCCTCTTCCCCCAATGCTAAGGAAAAGAAATAAAATAAGGAAAAGAAACAAAAAAAGGTGTGAAATCATTCCAGCATTAGTAAAAGCTCCTTTTAGCAGCGGGGCACACTGGAGGGCCATTAAATATGAGGTCACCATGGCTGAGCCCTTGACACGCCCAGCACTACCCACACAAGGATGCCATGCCCCGCCCATATACAGTACTATCACTGTGCAAGCATGCCAGGAAAGACCTTGTATGTTTAAACACTCAGTGGAACCCAGAACATACTGTATACATACTGGTGCAGGCACCACCACCACAGAATAACTACACACTGCACTCTATGAATATGAGGCGTTCGTAAACTCCACACATCACATACACACACAGCAGTACATGTAACGCAGAAACCCCTCCTATATCCTTCCACCTCATCCCTCTGTTTTCTCACCTAAACCCCGCCCCTCACCTAACCTTCTACCCCAATAAGTCAATATACAGTACTGTATTTTTCGGACTATAAGGCGCACCTATGTTTAGAGGACAAAAACCAGGGGAATATATATAATACTACACCTGGTGCATCCATGGTGAAGGGGCATCTTGTGGATTGTGCCCTTTTGTACCTCAGGGCCCCTTGTGTCTCCCTGTGTCCACCATGTGTCTGCTTCTATCCTCCTCTATGCCCCTTAGTGTCCCCATGTCCTCAGTTTGTCCCCCTGTGTCCACCTCTACATTGCCACAGTACAGGGAGTCCCCGACATTACGGTGGGTTGGAGTTTCTTATTGGCAGATGATTGCAAGTCAGGAACTCCCTGCATTTGGACTATAAGATGCAGTGACTTCCACTTTTGGGGGAGAAAAAAGAGAGCCTTCTAGTCCAAAAAATACAGTAGTTACCGCCCCATCCCATGTCTCTCACTGACCCCCCACTCCTCCTACCCTAATAAGTCAGCATAGCTACCTCCCCATCAATCGTCTCCCCTCTCCATCATCTCCTCTGGAAAGGGGAGGAAGAGCAGCATGTTCTGCGCTATACAGAAGAGAACAGGCTGCCCATCCTCTCCTCTCTAAAGAGTAAAATGAAGGGGGAAAAGGGGTAGGGGAATTGGGGGGGGGGGGGGGGGGGGGGCGCAGCATGATCTGAACTATAAAGAGGGGAGGGTTAGCAGAACCCAGCCAGATGTATTGCCGACTTTGGGGAACTCCTGTATCTGCATTAGGCTGTCACCCATATTGATCACAAATGACTGTTTCGGATGCAGGAGATCTATAAGGTGCGCTTAGTTGTAGCATCTGCCCACATGGCCTCAATTCACTAAGCTTTATCAAACACTTTACCGAACATTTGATCATTTACCTCATGGGTAAAATCTAATTTTGAATTCAATAAGGTGTTATAGATTTATCTAATGTTTTATCGATAAAACATTAGATAAATCTATAACACCTTAGTGAATTCAAAATTAGATTTTATCCATGAGGTAAATGATCAAACGTTCGGTAAAGTGTTTGATAAAGCTTAGTGAATTGAGGCCCATGGTGCCGCCATCTGTCACCTAATGCATGACAACCTGTGATAGCGCCCCCAGATGTGATGGGCGACGCCTCTCACAGGTGTGACCCCCGTCCTCTCTGGCTGCAGGTGAGGACATGTGATGAGAGAATTAGAGCAATGCTTGCTGCCAGGAATCCTCCCTCCCGATATACATCCCCACGTCCTCTGACCCTCCCATGGGAAAGCCCGAGCTTCCGATCTGCATACTTGTTCCAGGTGACTGAGGATATCAGAGGGCCAGACTACAGAAGACATAACACAGCAGCCTCCATACACTGGAGTGACGGCTGGTCGGAACCACTTCCTTTCCAGTGTATGGACAGGAGGGATGGGCAGTGAGAGGCTAATTATTCTGAATTTACATAAACTGGTAAATGGACCAATCGAATCCAGCAGCAGTTACATTACATTGGGCCACAGCCAAGCTGCAGAAACTTTCATCAGCTTAGAAACAGTGATCTGCAAACTTGGCTCTCCAGCTGTCAAGGAACTACAAGTCCCACAATGCATTGCAGGAGGCTGACAGCCACAGTCTTGATTCATAAAGGCAAATGCATCGTAGGACTTGTAGTTCCTTAACAGCTGGAGAGCCAAGTTTGCAGATCTCTGGCTTAGAATAACAGCAAAGTCCCCGTTATCCAGGACTCGAGCAACCAGAAGTCTCGACTGACCGACATGCCTGTGGGGATCCAGGGTATGTGCTTTGGGTTTTATGTGGGGATAGCAGGGCATAAAATACTCACCAAGCCTCCAGCGCTGTCGTCTAACCTTCCTATAGCTCCTAGTGGCTTTACAGCGTCCATGCACGGCTCCTGGAGGGTCATGTGACTCGACACGAGTCAGGTGACACGCCGGACAGCCGCTAGGAGCTACAGGAAAGTTCGCAGACAGCGCTGGAGGCTCAGTGAGTATTTTATGCTCCAGAGGTTTGTGCTTTTTTGTCCGGTTGCTCAAGCAGCCAGCAAGCACATGTATCACACCAGGCGATCCCCTCCGGTGCCAGATACCAGGGACTCTGCTGCACTAGCATCTCACGGACCAGCCCTAGTGAGGACGCTTTAAGCCCCTTCCACAGCTGCATGCTGCGTCGCATTGTGATACTCTTTCCTGCCGCAAGGGCCAAGCATGTCTATGGAGACTTGCCCACGTCACACAATGCGGCATGCCGGAAGTATCCAAATCGCCACAATGCCGACACAAATGCTGCAGCATGTTACACCATGATCCGTGCCTACCACAAGGATTATGCTGTAATGCTAGTCAGGCAGTGTGCATGACGGGAGCGTGTTGTGCATGCGCGGATTGACTGGAATCCCAGTGATATACTTCTTGGCTAGCAGGGAGTACGTCACAGAGCGGGGGACGGTGCTATGCCTATAAATTAAACGTAAGTACAGTACACTAGTGGCTAGCTGCAGTCATTGCTTCAAATCTACTTTCAATATTTGTAGATTAGAATTAGCACATCATTTACATCGGTTTTGCATTCAAGGCATGTATTTAGCCCCAGAGGGGCTCTGCATTGCCTCTGTTGGTTTACATTTGAGGTGCAGCCTTGAGCGCTGTCATTTGTCTGTCTGGGTGCTATGCATATGACCCTGTCGCTGGGTCATAGAAGGTCTAATCTCTGCTATGCAATGCGTGAAATATTAAGTATGAAACTGCCCTTAAAGGGAACCTGAACTGTCAGGAGTATTGAGGCTGCCATTATCATTCCCTGAGCGGAGCTTTTGGCTTTAGTTGTGTTTGAGTCAAATCTGCAACAAGCATGCGGCCAGCGGAGTCACCGCATCTGATCCACATGCTCATTCTGGGCCAGTGACTTATAGTATTAGAGGCGGAGCATCAGCACAGAAGCCAGGCAACCGGCATTGTTTATTGGAGAATGAAGATGGTCATCTCCATATTCCTCTCACTTCAAGTCCCCTTTAAAGGTTTAAAATACACGTAAACACATACAAATAAGAATTATGTTTCTTCCAGAGTAAAATGAGCCATACATTACTTTTCTCCTGTTGCTGTCACTTACAGTAAGTAGTAGAAATCTGACATTACCGACAGGTTTTAGACTAGCCCATCTCTTAATGGGGGATTCTCAGCATTTCATTTATTCTTTACAAAAGCACTCCCTGGAAAGGATCTATACAAAGATGCAGGCCACCCTTCCAACCTGTTTGCACACTATTCTGGCAGTTGGACTGAGCAACTGCCATTCACTAATGCTTTTGAAAGTAAAGAAAGCATTGAGAATCCCCCATGACGAGATGGGCTAGTCCAAAACCTGTCGCTTCTGTCAGATTTCTACTACCTACTGTAAGTGACAGCAACATAGGAGAAAAGTAATTTATAGCACATTTTACTCTGGGAAAAATATATTTTTTATTTGTGTTTTTTATGTTACAATTTTTTTTGTGATAATGGTCCTTTAAAGGGAACCAGAGAGGAACGAGGGGTGAAAAAAGGCAAGGATTTTATACATACCTGGGGCTTCTTCCAGCCCCATAAGCCTGCATTGCTCCAACGCCGCCGTCCTCAGCTTCCTGGATCAGCCGGTACCGGGCCCGTCACTTCCGGCGGACGCGGCCAATTGTCCGCATCACAGGGGCTCCCTCCATACATGTACGCATGCGGCTGCGCAGTAAGCAGCCACATGCGTATCTGTATGGGGAGAGCACCCTGTGATGCGGAGAATTGGCCGCGTCCGCCGGCCGACTTGCGGCAATGACGGGACCCGGTGGCGGCGGATCCAGGCAGCGGAGGACGGCGGCGTGGGAGCGATCCGTGCGTATGGGGCTGGAGGAAGCCCCAGGTATGTATAGTTCATCCTCTCTAGTTCCCTTTAAGTCTCTCCTGTTCTACACTTCCCATCGTTCAGACATGCTTCGCCAGCAGCTCTCCTGCGTACACTTCCCATCGTTCAGACATGCTTCACCAGCAGCTCTCCTGCGTACACTTCCCATCGTTCATACATGCTTCACCAGCAGCTCTCCTGCGTACACTTCCCATCGTTCAGACATGCTTCACCAGCAGCTCTCCTGCGTACACTTCCCATCGTTCAGACATGCTTCACCAGCAGCTCTCCTGCGTACACTTCCCATCGTTCAGACATGCTTCACCAGCAGCTCTCCTGCGTACACTTCCCATCGTTCAGACATGCTTCACCAGCAGCTCTGCTGTTCTACACTTCCCATCATTCAGACATGCTTCACCAGCAGCTCTCCTGCGTACACTTCCCATCGTTCAGACATGCTTCACCAGCAGCTCTCCTGCGTACACTTCCCATCGTTCAGACATGCTTCACCAGCAGCTCTCCTGCGTACACTTCCCATCGTTCAGACATGCTTCACCAGCAGCTCTCCTGCGTACACTTCCCATCGTTCAGACATGCTTCACCAGCAGCTCTCCTGCGTACACTTCCCATCGTTCAGACATGCTTCACCAGCAGCTCTCCTGCGTACACTTCCCATCGTTCAGACATGCTTCACCAGCAGCTCTCCTGCGTACACTTCCCATCGTTCAGACATGCTTCACCAGCAGCTCTCCTGTTCTACACTTCCCATCGTTCAGACATGCTTCACCAGCAGCTCTCCTGCGTACACTTCCCATCGTTCAGACATGCTTCACCAGCAGCTCTCCTGCGTACACTTCCCATCGTTCAGACATGCTTCACCATCAGCTCTCCTGCGTACACTTCCCATCGTTCAGACATGCTTCACCATCAGCTCTCCTGCGTACACTTCCCATCGTTCAGACATGCTTCACCAGCAGCTCTCCTGCGTACACTTCCCATCGTTCAGACATGCTTCACCAGCAGCTCTCCTGCGTACACTTCCCATCGTTCAGACATGCTTCACCAGCAGCTCTCCTGTTCTACACTTCCCATCGTTCAGACATGCTTCACCAGCAGCTCTCCTGCGTTGGAGGCAGGGCTGTGGAGTCGGAGTCGTGGAGTCGGAGTCGTGGAGTCGGGAAATTTTGGGTGCCTGGAGTCGGAGTCGGGAAAAAATGCACCGACTCCGACTCCTAATGAATTTGTAACTGTAATTAAAATAGAAAATATGATAAAATGTTCTATTTCTCAGATAATAGTCATGAAAAATAATGTATATATACAGTAATAGCTGTGCTTAGTCCACAAAAATGAAATAAACCAATCAAAATTAGTTACTTGTGCTGCTTCAATAAAGCAGTCCCAGTATTTTTAAGGTCAGATATACATATCTGATTGTGACTGTTTATATGATGTGTACACAGGAATCTCTTATATATACTAAATAACATCTATGCTGTAAGAATAAAGCCTGATGTGTAGCTGTGTCACTAATAAAGATGGTCAACAAGATGGAAATAATTCTGCATTGATGCTGATTTATGCAAATGTATGCACTCCCTTTGCTGATGAAATCAAATAATTTGATATGTTGTTAAAATTTGGTTTGGTGACTACAAATTAAAGGGTAACTGAGACGGATGAAAAGTAAAGTTTTATACATACCTGGGGCTTCCTCCAGCCCCCTTCAGGCTAATCAGTCCCTCGCTGTCCTCCACCACCCGGATCTTCTGCTATGAGTCCTGGTAATTCAGCCAGTCAGCGCTGTCCGGCCGCATGCCGCTCCCACAGCCAGGAACATTCTGCACCTGCGCAATAGTGCTGCACAGGTGTAGTATGCTCCTGGCGGCGGAGTGTGTGCATGCGCACTACGCCTGACTGGCTAGAGTACCTGGACTCAAAGCAGAGGATCCAGGTGGCGGATGAGGACAACGAGGGACTGATTATCCTGAAGGCGGCTGGAGGAAGCCCCAGGTATGTATAAAACTTTAATTTCATCTGTCTCAGGTTTACTTTGTTACACAGTAGTACTATACTCTACATATGCACTCCCCACAGAGCTGCAGGGAATCCACTGAGAATGCTGTGCACATTGAACACAGAGGTGTTGTCTGTTTACAATCTCCTCATTCCCCTGCAGAGTACCTGCACATCATTCTTACATGTACCCACACTTACATTGCCTAGGGCCTGATAGATGTTCTTTGTTCCGGTTTGTACCTTTTACAAGTACTCTTACCAAGGACTAGTTTTAGTCTAAAGGGAATAAATATAGTAGTCTACATATCCTTCTCACTTCAGTTGTCTTGTAAAATTCCTAATCGTTGGCAGTTAAGAGACGAATTTCATGTTACATACTTTTAATCAACAAAATTGTAATATGCAAATTAGAGGAGTCGGAGTCGTGGAGTCGGAGTCGGAGTCGGTGGAATCCTAAACTGAGGAGTCGGAGTCGGAGTCGGTGGATTTTTGGACCGACTCCACAGCCCTGGTTGGAGGCCCACCAGCCTTCTCTCTATGTGGCCGATTTAGGTCGGTAATGCTGCACAGTAATTTTGCCAATACTTCCACCAGTAATGTAGCATGCATGGCACAAATAGCTCAACCTGTGTTACCCGGTAATGCCTGCAAGGCTACAGTAACCGGTGTTCTACCAATGGTGCAACATGCAATACTCTACTGGAATAAGAACTGGTGAAATTGTTGTGTCGCCGACTTTTAGTAAATCAAACCCTTTATCTTCTGGTCAGAGTATAAACTGTCTGGGTATCAGGTTGATCCTCTGGCTTTAGTAGTGATGGTCATAGCTCTTTTCTCCATGAAGCCAGAAACCCTGATCAGCATACTGGTTCACAGTCTCTCCAATTAGCACTCCACTCATATAAGTTGCTCCTCATTAAGTATTAGTGTTTGGATTCGGGAGACTGGATTTGGAGACCCGAATTCTCCTGCACACCGCCCAAAGAAGTGGACAGGGTCACAGGGAGTTCATTTGCTTACGACCACCACACCTGCACCATACATGGACCACTCACGCAACACCACCATATCTACATGTGCCGTACACTAGATCCCACTGCTACCATAGCTATGCAATCCATACACCACCCGACCTACCACCACCCCATCCGTACACCACCGGACCCACCACCACCCCATCCGTACACCACCTGACCCACCACCACCCCATCCGTACACCACCGGACTCACCACCACCCCATCCGTACACCACCGGACCCACCACCACCCCATCCGTACACCACCGGACCCACCCACCCCCCATCCGTACACCACCTGACCCACCACCACCCCATCCGTACACCACCTGACCCACCACCACCCTATCCATATCCATGCTGGCCATAAAATACTCACCAAACCTCCAGCAACATCCTGTCACTCCTAGCAGCTTTCCGGCATCCATGCATGACTCCTGGTGTGTCACGTGACCCAATGCAGGTCAGATGACACGCTGGGAGCTGTACTCTGAGGACGCCAGAAAGCCGCTAGGAGCTACAGGACGTCGCTGGTGGTTTGTGCTTTTTAGTCTGGTTGCTCAAGCAACTGGCAGGCACATGTTTCCGCCATCAGGCGATTCCCACTGGTGCCAGATACTCTGCTGGAACTAGCGTTTTGAGATCCACAAGTGATTGGAATTGGATAGTAATTCACTGATCGTGGAAAAAGGTCCTAATAATATAGTCCACACACCAGCACAACCATGGCCCTGTAACCCGTTCACCACCACGACCGCTTTATAGCATGCACACAGCATACCCAACTTCACCATCATCGTATCCACAAACCACCACAATTTCCATTAAGCTGTTAGCCCAGCCATAGCTTTATTTCTCACATACACCAAACTCAAAGCTCTACCACCATATACATATATGCAATCCAAACATTACCACCACTCACCTCCTCAACCCAGAAGGCATCCTGTAAACCACCCCATTGTGGTCACGCCTCTCCACTTTCCTTCTGCTAAAGGAAGCCATGGACAATGGGGCCATCTAGTGGCAGTGTGTGGCACTTGGGATGATGTGTGAAGCAGACAAAGCAACATGCTAAAGGAAAGCTGATTGGCAATATGGAAAATTTTAGGGAGTTTTACCTGCTAAAGCCAAACGTGGCATCCATCATGAAATGCCTATGCTGAGGTTACCCGGGTATCTAACCTGACTCTGTCCACCATGGACTCAAGCCTCTGTGGACTGTCTATGCCAAGAGGTTTATCCTCTAACTTCGGGGCTTCAATCTCAAATATAAAGTGGGCTGAAATTAAACACTGGGACCAAGTTGCAGGCCAATCTCAATGTCTAGTGGCCCCTCCTTCCCTTATAAAGTTCCCTAGTATCTCCCCTATACAGTTCCAGGCTTGTAGTGCACCCCTTCATACGGATCCCTGGTGTCAAGTGGGTCTCCTCCCACTCCAATACAGTTTCCTGGTGTCTAATGCCTCCTCCCCTACACAGTTTCCTGGTGTCTAGTGGTCTTCCCTCCCTTCCCGATACAATTTGCTGTTGTCTAGTGCCCGCCCCCTCCACATTTCCATGGTGTAATGGAAAGTGGGAAAACCCTTTGTGGTCCAAATTAGAAGTCTCCGGGGGCCAGAGTTTGACATGTATGCTGCAACTAGAATTCACAAAAAAATGTACACAAAGCAGGAAGAAATAGGACAGAACTGGCACACATCGTGGTTGAGACCAGGGATGGTCAATGACATACAAATTATTCCAGCATTAATACAAGCCAATCAAAATGCATTTGATTGGCCCATTCCCAGGCCACATACACGTTGCATGGAAGCCAGAATTGTTTCCATCTCATTGACCATCTCAAGGTGAGACCTCCTCCTAAACATCAATCTGTGCCCCTAAACTGTGTTTCCAAATACTTGCTCCTCTACCCTTTCTACATGTAGGGTGGTGGGGGAGGGATAGACAGAAGGGGGGTCCCCTTGCTTCTCTTACTCCCCCCAGGTTGAGGTTACCTTTTCTATTTGGGCCATCTCCTCCTTATTCCTCATATTATCCCTGTGCTTGAACTCTGACTCAGCGCTCTCATCTTCTAACATCATATTCATATTCAAGAGCCAAGCCGCCGTGCGGTCCAGAGCATTGGGGTTCACGGGTGAAAGGGCCTACAACGAAACATACAACCAGAACAAAAAGAAAGCAATGAAAAAACAAAAACTATGAGCAGCAAAAGAAAAATGAAAATGAAGTCATGTCAGAGGCATGGCTGCACACAACGATACAGCGAGATTCGGGCTCGGCGCTCCTCAGCGGTTGTGGAACTCAGAGGCATGCTGAGAACTGTAGTTCAACAACAGCTGAACAGACACCATCTACAGACATCTCTCATGCAAATAAGAGTGAAAACACTAGCTGAATTCGGCTCGAGTAACAGCCTGGACTGGACACCCCAAAACTCTCTAAGCTGAATGAGATGCTCTGCATGTCCACTCTGAGGATTGTGGTTCAGTCAGGCTTCATCCACAGCAACGTGGACCAAATATTAGCACCAGGTTTCATGTTGTCACATGACTCTACTCAGGGCTTCCCAACCCTGAGTGTCACCTGATAATACTTGGTCATCTTCCTCTTCATCGGGGCTTCCCAACCCTGTCCTCAAGTACCACCAACTTGTACATGTTTTGCCGGAAACTGCAGACATTCACAGGTGGGCTAATTGGTGCCTCAGCAGAGCTGATTGCATGTTTTGTGGAAATCCACAGAGGTCGGTACTGTTGGTGGAACTTGAGGACAGGGTTGGGAAGCTCTGCTCTATATTACCTCCTCTCTAGTCGCCAATCTGTATATTGTCATTAGGTCCTACACAGCTACCTTTTCCTATATGATCAACACGGCCAACATCGTCATTGGTATCTATAGAGTCACTGAGCCTTGCATCCTCACCAATCCCTACATCATCATCGTTGTCTATGCAGTCATCAAACCCTACAGCATAACTTCTGTCTAGTCACCAAACTAACCCTGTTTTTTAACCAAACTACACACAGTCACGCCGTACATCATCATCGGTCTCTATATATTTACTGAACCTTGCATAATCGTCAAGCCCTACATCATCAATTCTGTCTATTCAGTCATCTATGTCTATACCACCCACCACAACATTGACATCTGGGTCTAATATGTCACCAAACCCTACATTGTCATCTGTGTTTATACCATCACCAAACCTACACCATCACCACTACATCGTCCTCAGTGTCTATATAGTCTCCATGCCTTCTAACTTTATCTATGTTTATACCGGCACTAAACCCTGCTTTGTTTTTGGTATCTATACCATCACCAAATCCTACATCATCACCATCTGTACCTATAACATCACCAAATCCTACATCATCACCATCTGTACCTATAACATCACCAAACCCTACATCGTTATCGGTGTCTATACCATCACCAAACCCTACATCATCATCTGTGTATATACCATCACCAAACCCTACATAGTTATCGGTGTCTATACCATCACCAAACCATCAAACTCTACAGCATCACCTGTGTCTACATGGTCATCAAGCCCTACGTTATCACCTGTGTCTCTTTACCAAACCCCACATCATCATCTGTGTCTATACCATCAACAAACTGTGGCCCATATGCAATTCACTTTTTCACCTGAGTTTTCTCCTAGGTGATAATTTTAAACGTGTCAATAAAATGCATTTTAAGCCACCAGAAAGAAAATACTCTAAATAATTTAGATAGTACTTTATAATTAACTTTTTGGTACTTTTTTAGTTGAAAAGTACTGAAAAGTTATTTTAAATCGAAGATGAAAAATTATCTCCTAGGAGAAAACTCAGGTGAAAAAGTGAATTGCATATGGCCCAGTGTGTCTATACAGTCACCAAACCCTACATCCTCTCCAATGTCTATACCATCACTAATACTTACATCATCACCTGTATGTATATGGTCAACAAGCCTAACACTTTTAGTCCTCAGTACTTTCCTAGTGGTTTGGGGTCACTCTGAGCTGCTTGGGTACTCTCAAGTCCTACATGAGTTCCTGTGTCTATACTATCAACAAACCCTAAGTCACCCCCTGTGTCTATACAGACAATAAACTCTATAAATACACCAGAATCTACATCAGCCTTAGCTCTGTATTAAATGTGACTTGACTTTTCATTGTCCCCTGCACATCATGACCTCTACCGAGGCACCAAGCCCTACATCTTCAGAACGCTCTACATTGTGTGTCTATATGGTTACCAGACTCTACATAAGCCCTAGGTCCATGATGTGGTTCTATGTCTCATCTCTACATCATCTCTTTATTGCAGAATCATCCAGTTAAAATTTACATCTGATGGTCACTCGGCCGACAGTAGAAGAGCTGTTGTAGAAGTGAGAGGCAGATATATGATGTGGCATTTTATGGGCTCTGGCAAAACACACTGGAATAAATGGCAGCACATGATGGGTAGCTAAAACAATGACAAAATTGCAGTACGCCATCAGCAGGGCACCTCATCACAAACCACGACTTCACCATCCACGTTAACACTGTGAACAGGAAATAGAAGTTCTTCAGAGCACTGAAGCTGATATAAAAATATACACTGAGCTAGAGGAGGCATCACTGCATGGGCGTGGGCCTCTGGTCAGCAGACAATCGAATGCATTGTTTGTTCTGTGACCCCCAGGCTATAATTCATGGACGTCCAACTCCAGTCCTCAGGGGCCGAGGTTCTCAGACATTTTTGGCACAGCTCAAATGAATTGATGGGTCTCATCAGGAAAGGTGTGGCTCATTGAGTAGAGCTCACTTCTCCATTTCTCTGTCCATCCTAAACACTGGCGTGGATATGGCCCTTGAGAACTGGAGGTGGACATCCCTGCTATAAATGGTCCATTGATGTTCAATCAATGGCCAGAAATTGTGGCACTGATAACTGGATGGTGTGTTGGATGCAAATGGTGTGAACCAGTAAGCCTTGAGACACCAAAGCTGAAAGCACGGATTGGTCACATTAGAAACTGCTGGCCTTCTTGTGACTTGTGGATATCTTTGAGATGGCTGAAATTACTTTCCAGTGAATTACCCAAATAATATCCATCAATACACCGTACCAATACCAAACCCTCATCCTGCCTGCAGAGCTGGGGGAGGGGGCATAATAGTGTATGAACATGTAATTGACCCGTATGATGCACACGGCAGTTCCAGCAGTTAAGATCTAGAAATTCATATGGTTTTCTGTGTTTTTTTTAATATCAGCCAACAAAGCCCAGAAGCTGTTTTTTATTTCCATTTTATTTTTTAACCGTGTAAATGGGGTAAGAAATGTTTTGCGGTATTACTGCTGTCACCATTCTCCCCTCCCTTCCGCTCTCTGAGACCTCAGTGGAGATTTGTAGCTATAAATGTACCCAAGGCAACAATAATAGGAAAAAAATACTGACCTAAGAGGGAAGCCCTCTGGATCCTGCAGAAGCTCACCAGGTCCTCCTGGCCCCTACCATTTCCATGTATGGAACATGTTAGATTTGTGATGGGGACCAGGCTCCTTTTCACGTATCAGCGTGGCCTGGTGCTACTGCTACGTAGGCACCATACAACCAGGCCTGGGCATGAAAAGCAGTGTGTCTATAAACTTCAAGAGGGTCTCAGGCATTGGCGGTAGGAGCAAGGAGCACATGGGAATCCTCTGAAGGCTCTGGAGGCATCCCGATACCCTCTATGGGGTAAATATCTGGGGGGTTTTTTGGCCGAGGTATGCCCTGGGTTTACTTTCATATGAAGGCTGGAAGTCGCTTGGGGGGGATGTAAGGAAAAGAGACAGCAATAAAACCTTTTTGGGCGTTATTCTTAACTCTTGAATTTCTTGCAGTCTCTGGGGTCAATTCCGCTCTGCTCTGAATCTGTCTATTAGTCTTTCTTATGGTGGCCATACATGGTACAATTTTTCAATTAGATAATTTAGTTCGATTATTCCATTAGATCGAATATAAAGATTTTTCCAGCATGTCCGATCATTTTTCCCGAAAAAACGGGATAATCGTTCGAATTTCTTGATCGAAAAAAAAAAATATTTTCAACTTTTATTCAATTCGATCATTTAGATCGAATAAACGGGAAAATCGAAAGTTTTTATTGTACCGTGTATGGCCACCATTAACATTCTATTTAATTGCCACATCTTAGGGTGGCCATACATGGTACAATTTTTCATTTTTTTTCGATTAGATAATTTTGTTCGATTATTCCGTTAGATCGAATATAAAGATTTTTCCAGCATGTTTGATCAGATGTTTCTCGAAAAAACGGGATAATCGTTCGAATTTCTTGATCGAAAAAAAAAATATTTTCAACTTTCATTCGATTCGATCATTTAGATCGAATAAACGGGATAATCGAATGTTTTAATTGTACCATGTATGGCCACCATTAGATTAACTTCCAAGAAACTTTACAGATACCCTGCTTGGGTGATTTTCCCCTCTAGCTTCTAACAGGAACTCAAGAGGTTAAACCAGACACAGTCTACAGGTGGCCATACATGGTACAATTTATCCTTTTTTTTTTCGATTCGAGAATTTAGTTTGATTATTCCGTTAGATCGAATATGCAGATTTTTCCATCATGTCCGATCAGATTTTTTTAAAAAAAAAAACGGGATAATTGTTTGAATTTCTTGATCGAAAAAAAAAATATTTTCTACTTTCATTCGATTCGATCATTTACATCGAAAAAATGGGAAAATCGAACGTTTTTGTTGACTCATGTATGGGCACCATAAGGTATTCAGGCGATGCCTTGCTTGTTCCGATCTCGCTCTGCTGCTGTCTAAAAGATTGTCCCAAAGGCTGTGGGTCCTATCAGATTCCATCATTCAAACTTGCAGGAAAACAGGGGCTGTTTCTATTGGCTCTCTGCTCCTGTCAGTCACAGCTGCCTCTGCTTCTGCTTGTGAGTCACGCTCCCACAGTCTACTCTCCGCATTCTTTTTGCCACTTCAAAGCAGACAGTAATGCTTTGTGCCTTTACCGCTTGTTGTCTGCTTTATGAAATTACATATACTGACAAGTGTTGAGGTAATTACCGCACAAGTCGGTAATTTACCACACTGCTCGGTAATTGTAGCTTTTCATGCGGTAACAGGGTTTATGAATTGACATTTTGCTAAGTTCTCAGTAAAGTCAGCTGTTGTCTGCATTACTGAATGCGGTAATGCTTTATGAATTGACCCCTTTGTCACTGTTGGAGACAGATCTCCACTTCCTGTCTACATAGGAAGTGATGAAAATTCTCATGGTTGGGAACACAGGAGAGCAATAAAAACTCAAGAGTTCATGCCTTCCTACTAGACTATACAAAACTACTAACTAAAAATATTTTTCTTTTCCAAAAATGAACTTTAATTTATCAGCTGGTGGCTAATTGATCAGCAGTCACTGGGCGTTGACTGGCTCAGTTTTAAAGCCATTGTTACCTGTCCTAAAAAAACAAAAGTCAGATACTCACCTCAGGAGAGGGAAGGCTCTAAGTCCTAATGAGCCTTTCCTCTCCTCTCCCGGTGCCCTCCGTGCACCTCAGGATCCTCTGTTCAAATCCCCCGGTCGAATGCTGCTATGGGGGATCGTGAGCGGGACCGGGCACCCGGGAGAGGGAAGTCTCATTAGGACTCAGAGCCTTCCCTCAGCCTTTCCTCTCCTTAACCTCCTTGTATGTATGGACGAGGCATGATCGCCGGAGGGAGCCGCTCAGGCCCCGCTGGGCCGATTTTCATATTTTTTTAAAAAAATCAAGTGCTTGCTGCATGTTGGGGTCGATTGCCACCGCTTACCGCTGATGCGCCGCTACCTGCCGCGTAACACGCCCCCCCCCCCCCCCCCCCCCGAGAACCCTGCGCAGCCTGGCCAATCAGTGCCAAGCAGCGCTGAGGGGTGGATCAGAACTCCGTCTGACGTCACGACAACGATGACGTCATCGCGATCGTCGTCATGGCGACAGGGGAAGCCCTAAAGGAAATCCCGTTCAGAACGAGATTTCCTTATGGGTAATAGCGCCGGCGGCGATCGGAGGGGTGGGAGCTAGGCTAGCTACATGATTTAAAAAAAAAATATTCAAAAAATAATGCTGCGTATCCACCCTGGCGCAAACAATAGAACGCCAGGGTGGTTAAGTGAGTATCTGACTTGTTTTTTTAGGACGGGTAACATTGACTTTAAGTGAGTATTACTTTGCATATATTGGGGTGTGTGTACAAGATCAGAAATGGTGATATCGCTATCATGATAGGCTGGTCTGTAATCGCTGTCGGCCTTCCACTAGACATGAACTTCAAACTCCTCTCTCCGTGGATGGTAAACAAACCCAGTAGTTGCTACATACATTTTTAAGCAAAGTTAATTTTAAAGTGAACCTCGGGTCAAAAATCAGATACTTACCTAATAAGAAGGAAGCCCCTCCTCCAGAAGCTTCCTGTGTCGTCCTCGCCCCTACCACCGCTCCCTGGGAAGATCAAGACTGTGCTCCCCTTCATGCACAAGCGGCTCTGTAGTATGGTGCGTGGGCGTGGCCAGACTCGTGCATGAAGAGGAGGATCTGAAATTAAGCAAGCTCTAGCTGGATTTCTTCCGAGGCTCTGCAAGCAGCACTGGTGGCGTGGGAAGCCTCTACAGGATCCAGAGGCGTCCTCCTTTTAGGTAAGTATCCATTTTTTAGGCCTGGAATCCACTAGAGCACTTTTTAGAGCGTTTAGGGAGCGTTTTAAATCGCTATCGCTTTTCCTAAACACTCTGCCAATGTAAATAAATGTAAGGGCCGGTGTACACCAAAAAGCTCTAGCGTAAAAGCAAACGCTCAGCGCTTTTTGAAGTGATTTTTCTAGGCGATTCTAGGCATGTGTTCCATGCCGATTTTCTAAGTATGCCTAACGATTTTTGGTGTAGCGTTTTTTATCTTTTGTTACAGTAGAGCTGTAGCTGAACAGCTTCAGTAACAAAAAAGCTTGAAAAATCGCTGTGATCTAGCGCTTTTCAGAGCGATTTTCCACTTTTCTATACTTAACATTGAGGCTGAATCGCCTTCAGAAAAGCGTAGAAATGCTGCACAACCCGCGTTTGCGTTTGGGAAAAAAATCACATCACTCTAGTGTGATCCATCCCATTCAAATACATCAGCCAAGCGCTTTTTGAAGCGCAAGCCTTTTAAAAAGCGTTTAGAAGCGCTCTTGGTGTGCACCAGCCCTAACAAATTCCACAGTAGCGATTGCGACTAGCAAAATCGCAATCGCAGGACATGCATCATTTTGGGAGTGTTTGCTAATGGAAAAGGGCCCTTACATAGGAGCGCAATCACTAATCACAAACACTCGCGATATTTCATTAATTTTGTTATGCTATTGCGATTTTTTTAATTGCATTGCATCATTCCTCTTAAAATCGCTCCAGAAAGTAATTGCAATTTGCAAATCGAATCACTATAGTGGAAAATACTTTGCATGACGTCTATGATAAAGTAACGACCCTAGCGATTTAGCTGTGTAGTGGATAAAGGCCCTAAAGTATTGAAGCGCTGGCAAATCGCTCATGAATCGCTACACATAGCAATTTGTGTGCAATTTTAAATGACTGCAAACTGTATAAAAATATATATTCTAATAATTTGAAAGAACCACTCAGAATTAAAATCGCTATCACAATCGCTGCCAAAAAGTTTACACTTTTTAAAACCGCTCCCAAAATCGCCAGAAAACGTGAAATCTCTTACAAAACGCTAATTAAAAACGCTAGCGATTTGTAGTGGGTTCCAGGCCTCAACCAGAGGTTCTTTTCTAGGATACTTTAATGTCCCCCTACTTTCCACCCTGAAGACTGAACTCATGCAGCCCAGTAGTGAATCCCCTAGAGGGCGCTAAACTCATGGTACACCCTTCACGGCTAACCATATACTGAAGACACTGTCCCTCCCCCACCCGGAACGGTGAGCTCACCACCAATATTGGTGGCCTTGCAGCACTGGAGTCACAGGTTCCAGGCTTGACCTAAACCATATGTGTCAAACTCCGGCCCGTGGGCCAAATCTGGCCCTCTGAGCCATTCGATTGGCCCTCAGGTGGTTTCCCCACTTTGTGTTATGTTTGGCCCACTTTAAACCACCACAGAAACTATATTGGCGGGTAATCCTTAGATCATCATATCATATGGGGAGAGGGAAAGCAGGGAATTGTATAGGGGAAGAAGGGGGGCCAATAGACACCAGGGATCTGTATAGGGGAAGGAGGGGGGCCACTAGACACCAGGCAACTGTATAGGGGAGGGAGGGGTACCAGACATTGAGATTGGCCCCTGGTTTGGTCCCAGAGTTCAATTTCGGCCCACTTTGTATTTGAGTTTGACACTCCTGACCTAAACACTATCTGCATGGAGTTTGTATATTCTCCCTGGGTTTCCTCCAGACACCCCGGTTTCCTCCCACATCCCAAAAAACATACGGATAGCTTCCGGTTAGGAAATTGTGTCCAGACTGTGGTGGGAACATTCTATTGTCACCCACTGATAGGCAGATAGGCAGAGATGGATTAAGATGTAATGGAGCTCTAGGAAAGGTAGTTAATTTGATGCCCCCTTGTGGTAATCTGAAATAAAGGGAGCTCAGAGAAAGTGGCTGGTGGGCCCCTCAACCCCCACTAGGCCCCAGGCACCTGCCTACATTGCCTAGTGGATGATCCTGCTCTATAGATAGTGATAGGAAAGCACTATTGGTATATGCAGTAAATGTGTATTGAAATAATAATAAATCTGCTGTATGTAAATATATGATGATTACTTTTCAGTGTTATTAATAACAACAATAATAATAATAATTATTATTATTATAAAAATGTGTCAGAACTATACAAATTTGGAATAATGACAACGATGCGCCAGCTCTATATAAATACATAATAATTCTAATAACCATAATTAGAATAATGATGTGTCGTGCTCTACAGATTTATAATAATGAGCCAATGCTACATAAATGTAAAAATAATAATAATAACCGGTGATAACGTGGCTATAACACTATAATTAAGTGGAAGCGATAAAAGTAACATGTCAGCGCTGTGTGACTCTGTAATACTATTAATGTGTCAGTGCCGCATCAATCAATTAATAATAATAGTAATGGTAATAATGTGTCAGTGCAGCATCAATCAATTAATAATAATAGCAATAGTAATAATGTGGCAGCACTATATACATGTGTAATAATAATAATACAGGTGAGTAACGTCATTGCCGTATACATGTGTAGCGATAACAATAATGTTAGTGTTCTATAAAAAACATGATAAAAAAACTAGATAAAGAGCTGTAAGTACTGGGCCCACTAGTAATAGCAATTGCTAAGTGCTTTTTGCAGCGATTTTAGCAGCGTTTTTTTAGAGCGATTTCTGGTGAATTTGGGCCCATTCACCCCGGGGCGATTTGCAGGCATTTTCCGCAGATTTCGGAATCACCAGCGATTGCTAGCGCTTTGAAAAGCGATAGGATAAGTATATGGTAGTGATCTCACTGCCGCGATCGCCGACGACTGGAGGAAACCGAAAATGTGGTGCATGCGGCCTGTTTTTTGTGATTTTACAGCGATCACAATAAAAAAGTGACCCACAGTCAGTCAAAAAAAAAAATAAAAAATCACAAAACTGTCCTGTAAGGACTATGCAAAAAAAGAAAAAAGTCTCCATCGCAAAGCGCTAGCGATTAAGCCAGCGCTTTTCGATCCCCACTGTGAACGAGGCCTCAAAGTGCTTTTCAGTCTAATGATAGCGATTTGTACAGCGATTGCAATTTCCATTGTTTTTATACTGTTCTGAATAGTAAAATCACTACAAAATCGCTTTTGTACAGGGAGTCAGAAGAGAGTTGTGATCACTGGCGCAATCACTCCAATAATGCTGCCTGTGATTTCACAGCAAAGTGGAGGGGGGGGGGGGGGGGGGGGTGTCCGAAAACGGCCGGAAAATATGTAACAAACAACATATTTAGACAATCAATAAGAGGTTATTCTTTTGTGATAAGAACTGTCATGACGGATCACATTGGCATAATTCTGTACAGCGCTATGAATGATTATTAAAAGATATGTCCGCAAAGTCTACGGCGCTTGTGGCACGTTCCACATCATTTAACGATGAGATTGTTTTCTGTATTGCTCGTCGGCACATCACGTCTTGGGGGATATTTAGAAAGACAGATCTTGGTACGATCGTTTTGTTACGAGATTTACTCGATCTATCCTTCAGTGGGTACGTAGCTTAATATATAACAACCTATCAGGAGTCTCCCTTATTAGCTAGGACCTTCTGTCTCCTCTCATCACTGTTAATTGCACCCCCACATGGCCACAAGAAATCGTGTCCCTTAGCGGCAGTCCTGACATGGGGGGTTCCTTATGCTGCTTTGGGCCTTGATTCATCAAATTGCGTTAATATTACTGCATGGTAATGTTACCCTAGCATACGTGTGTAATTACCGCACGTTGCGCTCGTAGCGCAATCGTGGTACTCCAGTAGTGTGGCTGTCAGGGATGGGTTTAAATTCGAATTCGGGTGAGTCTGGATAGTTGCTATCCGGATTTCACCCAGTTACCTGTGTGGGGTGGGCAAGCTTACCTATCTCAGTGTTCTCCCCAGGCTCTTTTAGCCGGGTGCTCCACCCGGCTAGTTTTGGTCAGCACCCGGCTGTCATCGGCTCACCTCCTCCTATGCAGTGAGCAGAGTTGCACACAGAAGCACCGGCCCTGCATTCTCTCATCTCGCCCCACCTGGCTACTTTTTCATGCCACCCGGCTGGAAAAAAATTGTGGGGAGAACACTGCTATCTGACGTCTTCTTCGGTCCGTCCCTTGGCGCCTCCCACGATGCGGTCCACGCAGCGGTCACATGATTACATACAGCTCCTCCTTCCGGGTTGAAGGAGGAAGTGTTTGTACTCACGTGATGCGCATGGACCGCATCGTGGGAGGTGCTGAGGGACGGACCAAAGAAGACATCAGATAGGTAAACTTGCCCACCCCACACAGGTAAGTGGGTGAAATCTGGATAGCAACTATCCGGATTCACCCGAATTCGAATTTGAGCCCATCCCTGGTGGCTGCTACTACGGTAACCCGTGCGTTACCCTTGTAGCAGCCGTGCTACTGGAGTACTGTGGTTGCGTTTTGCGTGCTCGCTACATTAATATTGCTGTGTGTGTGCAGCGTTCTCCCCAGGCTCTTTTAGACGGGTGCTCCCCCCGGCTAGTTTTGGTGAGCACCCGGCTGTTATCGGCTCATCTCCTCCTCTGCTGTAAGCAAAGTTGTGCAGAAAAGCATCGGCCCTGCATTCTCATCTCGCCCCATCTGGCAAATTTTTGATGCCACCCAGCTACCATTTCATGCCACCCAGTTGGAAAAAAATTCTGAGGAGAACACTGGTGTGATGATATTAACCTACTGAGCGGTATGGAGGAGCTCAGCTCATCCATCACCGCCGGAGGTCACCGCTCAGGCCCTGCTGGGCCGATTTTTATCAAATAAAAAGCAGCACACGCAGCCGGCACTTTGCCAGCCGCGTGTGCTGCCTGATCGCCGCCGCTCAGCGGCGATCCGCCGCGAGCAGCGGCGAAAAAGGGTCCCCCCAGCCGCCCGAGCCCTGCGCAGCCGGACCAATCAGTTCCGGCCAGCGCTAAGGACTGGATCGGAGGCGGCTGACGTCATCGCGGCCCTTCTTGTTACTTCTGATCGCCGGACGCGATCAGAAATATGCAACAGGAGCGCCCTCTAGTGGGATTTAAAAAAAAAAAAAACCCTTCCGCAGCCGCCCTGGCGATCTCAATAGAACGCCGGGGAGGTTAAAGTGGAGCTGAACTCAGAACTCCTCTCTGCTCTAGAAGATACACAACAGCATAATAACCTTTGAATGAAAAACATTTCTTTGTTACAGCCGATACAAATACAGCAATAAATCTGCACAGTTTCTACTTCCTGATTCATGGAAGCAGACATATTGTTTACAGCCTGTGCTGTCAAATGGGCGTATCTGCTTATCTGTATCTGACATAGGCAGTCATGTGGCACAGGGGAGAGATCAAATTACAACTTGAGATTAAACACAAATGAGGGGGAATTGAACAGGCTAAACTCTCTAAATACATACAGGGTGCATTTCTGTTATGTTTTCCTTGTATGCTGTGCAAGAGTTCAGATCCACTTTAACTGAATCAAGGCCTTGGTCACAAGCTGTGGGGGCCTATTGCCTAAAGAGCACTAAAACAATCACTTGCCACTGCATGGAGCCTCAGCCCCAACCGCCCCCCTCCCCCTCATCTTTCGAGTGTATAGGAGTGAGTGAGTCCTCCATGTTCTGCAGCCGTTTACGGAGCTCCTGCTGAGAGACGTCTGAGCTCTGCGGCCTCCCCGCGAATCCTTCCATTATTCTGGACACGTGAGCTCAGGGAAGGAGCCTGAATTGATTTTTATATCAATATTTGCAGAATTATTAATGCAGCTACAAATTCATTACAGATTAAAGAACATTTCCCCCATACAGAGTGACTGGGCCAAGCTGACATTGAACGACCCTCAGACTCCGAAGGAAGACAAACTTCACAGATAATCCTCTCCAGTTCACTATAAATTCCACAATTCATTTCCATGCCACACCAGACCGAAGTGATCTGCTGAACAGGCCTAGACCAGACCAAAGCAATCAACAGTATAACCCCACCCAGAACAGAGCAAATCTACTGAACAGGCTCAGACCAAAGCAATCAACAGTATAACCCCACCCAGAACAGAGCAAATCTACTGAACAGGCCCAGATCAAAGCAATCAACAGTATAACCCCACCCAGACCAAAGCAAATCTACTGAACAGGCTCAGACCAAAGCAATCAACAGTATAACCCCACCCAGAACAGAGCAAATCTACTGAACAGGCCCAGATCAAAGCAATCAACAGTATAACCCCACCCAGACCAAAGCAAATCTACTGAACAGGCTCAGACCAAAGCAATCAACAGTATAACCCCACCCAGAACAGAGCAAATCCACTGAACAGGCCCAGATCAAAGCAATCAACAGTATAACCCCACCCAGACCAAAGCAAATCTACTGAACAGGCTCAGACCAAAGCAATCAACAGTATAACCCCACCCAGAACAGAGCAAATCTACTGAACAGGCCCAGATCAAAGCAATCAACAGTATAACCCCACCCAGACCAAAGCAAATCTACTGAACAGGCTCAGACCAAAGCAATCAACAGTATAACCCCACCCAGAACAGAGCAAATCTACTGAACAGGCTCAGACCAAAGCAATCAACAGTATAACCCCACCCAGAACAGAGCAAATCTACTGAACAGGCCCAGATCAAAGCAATCAACAGTATAACCCCACCCAGAACAGAGCAAATCTACTGAACAGGCTCAGACCAAAGCAATCAACAGTATAACCCCACCCAGACCAGAGCAAATCTACTGAACAGGCCCAGATCAAAGCAATCAACAGTATAACCCCACCCAGACCAGAGCAAATCTTCTGAACAGACTGAGGCCAAAGCCATCTAATGTATAACCCCGCCCAGACCAAAGCAATCTATTGAATGGGCCCAGACCAAAGCAATCAACAGTAAAACCCCACCCAGACCAGAGCAAATCTACTGAACAGACTGAGGCCAAAGCCATCTAATGTATAACCCCGCCCAGACCAAAGCAATCTATTGAATGGGCCCAGACCAAAGCAATCAATAGTATAACCCCACCCAGACCAAAGTGATCTACTGAACAGACCCTGACCAGAGAAAACAGCAGTATACAGGTGAAACTTGAAGAATTAGAATATCCTGCAAAAGTATTTCATTAATTCAACTTAAGATGAAACAAATACATGAAATAGACTCACTGCATGCAAAGTGCGCAATTTCAAGCCTTTGTTTGTTATAATTTTGATGATTATGGCTTACAGCTTATGAGAACCCCAAAATAAAACTTTTATACCATTAGTGAATATTGTGAAACTGAAAAGGTTCAATATTCCAGGTTCAAAGTGTTACACTCTAATCAGCTAATTAATCCAAAACACTTGCATTGGTTTCCTTTTTCATATACCGTATATTCCGGCGTATAAGACGACCCCCCAACTTTTCCAGTTAAAATATAGAGTTTGGGATATACTCTCCATATAAGACTACCCCTCTTCCAACGCACACCAAATTAAAATTAAAATAAAAAAATCATGTACTGGTGCTGTGTATGAACAGATACTGGTGCTGTACTGTATGTGTTACCCAGTATATAACAGTATATAGTCAATTGACTTGTTGCATTGGTCAACTCTCGTTAAGTAGACTGGTCAGCTCTCCTTGTCTACCTGTTTATCAGAGCGGTATGGAAGAATAGATTGCGCTCCCTCAACAGGGAGATCTGAGAGGCGGTAACAGGATAGGGCGTATCACCCGGCATCAATGACGCCCGGCGTATAAGACGACCCCCAACTTTTCAGAAGATTTTCAAGGGTTAAAAAGTAGTCTTATACGGAGGAATATACAGTATTAGTTTCACCTTTTAAGTTAAATTACTGAAATGAAAAAATAGACTATAGAGAAATTTTTTTTTTTTCCAGTAATTCAACTTTAAAGGTGAAACTAATATATGAAATAGGAACCCTCTGCAGGTGTTGTGGATGAATTAGCTGATTAGAGTCTGACACTTTGAGCCTAGAGTATTGAACATTTTCATTTTGAACATTTAGGGCCCGTTCACACTGCACACGTTTCCAGCCGCGTTTTGGAAACGCGTGCAGGTGGCCAAAACGCACGACATCAGACATTGCATAGAGTGCAATGTCTGATGTTCACACTGCATGCGTTCCGGACCTGTGCGGTCCGGGAACGCATGCTGCACGCAGATTTTGCAAAAACGTGCGGCTGTCCCATTCACTTTTCAGTGATGGGATCAGCCCGCAACGCACACAAACGCGGATGGCCATGCGTTCGTACGCGTTGCGGTCCGCACGCGTTCCGCACGCATGGCCATCCGCATTTCTGATCTGAACGGGCCCTAAGCATTCTAATGGAATGAGATTATGAGGTTCTAAGGCTGTGAGCCATAATCTTCAAAATTGTAACAAATAGATGCATGAAATATCTCCCTTTGCATGTAATGAGTCTCTTTCACATATTATCTGGGAGGGAGGCAGCGCCCGCAAAAATAGTTGGTGGTGGATGAACGGTATATCTATATTTTGTGACTAAAAATAGCAAAAAATATAAATAATAAAAATGGCTTACCTCAAAGGAGGGGGCAAAGCCAGTTTCAAACAAAAGGTTTATTATTCAACAGGCACTATCAATGATAACGTGTTTCGTGGAACACAGTCCGCTTCCTCAGATCAAATACAAAGCAGTGTCTCTATACTGTAGACAGTAAGTTCGGAGCGCTATTTTTAGTCACATAATATAAATATACTGTTTATCCACCACCAGCTATTTTTTGAGGCGCCTTCTCCCTCCCAGTTGTAATGTCACAGCCCCCAAGCTGCTTTTGGAGGGGGGTGTTAGTCTAGTGTTCAATTTCTGAACTATTGCTTTTTTCTGGAGCGCGACCCACATATCTGATGACTAAAGAACCCGAGTGAGGACGGGATTTCCTCATCTGTCTTCATACTGTGGTTGCTAGTCGTGCAACTCACACTTGTAAGTATTCATTTGCTCTTTAAAGGGAAGGTTCAGGGAAACGTTGAAAAAAATAAAAATCCATATCCACTTACCCGGGGCTTCCTCCAGCCCGTGGCAGGCAGGAGGTGCCCTCGCCGCCGCTCCAGAGGCTTCCGGTCGTCTTCGGTGGCCGACCCGACCTGGACAGGCCGGCTGCCAGGTCGGGCTCTTCTGCGCTCCAAGGCCGGGCTCTTCTGCATCCCACGCGGGCGCGCTGACGTCATCGGACGTCCTCCGGGCTGTACTGCGCAGGCGCAGAACTACTGCACCTGCTCAGTACAGCCCGGAGGACGTCCGATGACGTCAGCACGCCCGCGTGGGACGCAGAAGAGCCCGGCCTTGGAGCGCAGAAGAGCCCGACCTGGCAGCCGGCCTGGCCAGGTCGGGTCGGCCACCGAAGACGACCGGGAGCCTCTGGAGCGGTGGCGAGGGCACCTCCTGCCTGCCACGGGCTGGAGGAAGCCCAGGGTAAGTGGATATGGATTTTTATTTTTTTCCACGTTACCCTGAACCTTTCCTTTAAAGGGATTCTGTAGGGACTTCCTGTGGATAAAAACCACCACTTACCCGGGGATTCTATCAGCCCCCTGTAGCAGTAATGTCCCACGCCGCCCTCCTCCGATCCACCGTTCCCTGCTGCCAGCCCCGGTCTAGGGCGGCACACCGTCCAACTGCGGTGATCGGAGGAGGACGGCGTGGGGCATAACAGCTACAGGGGGCTGATAGAAGCCCCAGGTAAGTGGTGGTTTTTATCCACAGGACGCCCCTACAGAACCCCTTTAAAGCTGGCCACTAACGGTCAAATTTCTAGCGAAAAATCGTTCGAGCGATCAGAAATTCTGATCGGATTGGTTGTAAATCATCTCCATTGGTGGACACAATCGATTATGAACGAGTGAAAAAAATGTCGCCCGAATGAATTTTCGTCGAACGAAAATTTGGATTTTCTTGGTCGTGATAGATAGGAAGCAATGATTGGTTAGTTGATGGTGTAGTGACCGATTTTTCGTCCGATCAGAATTTCTGATCGCTCGAACGATTTTTCGCTAGAAATTGGACCATTAGTGGCCAGCTTAAGACTAATCAGCGCTTGACAGGTGTAGTATGTGTTTTTTTTTCCTGTCTTTCTAGGAAGTCTGTTGAATCCCTTGGGATAACACACACCCTCTTTCACATATTAGTTATTGAAATAAATGAACACTTGCATTTTAATCTAAAGTTTCACCTGTATTCCCAGAACAAAGCAATCTACTGAACAGGCCCACACCAAAGCAATCAACCTAATAACCCCAGACCAATCAATGCACTCTACCATGTAACCCCAGTTATATCTACAGTATAACCCCCAGACCAAAGCAATTTTTTGTGTAAAACCAGCCCAAAGTAATCAACAGTATAACTGCAGACCAATTCATCTACTTTATAACTCCAGCCCAAAAGCAATCTACAGTATAATTGTACCCAGACCAAAGAAATCAATTAACCCCAGACAAATCCAATCTATTGTATAACCTCAGACCAAAGCAATCTACCATATGCCGCCTCAATCAACTATGTAAACCCAGAGCAATACCATCTTTCATGTAGTTTCAGACCAAAGCAGTCTATGGTATAACTGCAGACCAAACAAATCTATTCTGTCCGTCAGAAGCCCCACCCAGCAATGTGCAAGATATATCACTCCCCTACTAGTGGTGTAGCAATAGGGGATGCAGAGTTGTGACTGCACCGGGGCCCTTGGGCCAGAGGGGCTCACTAGGTGTTCTCCTTCATCCATCCTTTTAGTGGTGTTTTGCTGATCGTGAACATCTCTGCATGTACATTGAATAGTGCTTCTCCTTAACAAGCTATTTACTTACTCTGATTACATTTCTCTGACACTGCAGCTCTCCTTGATAGGTTTTGGGGCTCCATATCAGAAGAGTGCTTGGGGCCCCACGTAGAACTCGCATCGGGGCCCCACGTAGAACTCGCACCAGGGCCCCAAGCTCCCTAGTTACACCACTGCTCCCTACAGGAGTGTATTACATGCAAAGGTATCAAACCTGCATCTGGATCAGTCTGAAGCTTAGAACCCACGACTATAACAGGAAGGGGGGCAGTCATCGGTCTGTGCCCAGAATTCAATGGTATCTCTGAGATGCTGGGAGGAAGGAGGTGCCAGTCCATGCCAGGACCCATACACATTCCCTGCATGCTCGCTTCTACTCTATGCCCCCTGTGGATGGCACTCTTGAGGCAGATTTATACTGGGATTAGTGGGGCAGCAGAGGAAACGGAGGGGCAGTAATCACTATCCTTACCCCACTGAATCTCTTTGCATAATAAATAAAAGAAGGCTGGTAATTTAAAGAGGACCTGTAGTGAAAATAACAGAACGAATAAAATTGTTTATTTTTGACAATATTCATTTATAGAATATATAAATTCTATGCACAGAAGGAAAAAGACGTCTCCCATGATGCAACAAGATTCACAGACAATAAACTGTCAGGACCATGGTCATGACATCACACTGTGGGTGGGGTTTCACCACAATATTAGCCACATAGATGTCCCTGATGATGTATTTAAGAAAAGGTAAAGATTTCTCATGGGAAAAGGGTATCCGCTACTGATTGGAATGAAATTCAATCCTTGGTTAAAGTTCGTATTTAAAGTTGGGATTCATTCCCAAATCAAACAACCTTCCTTTGACCCAAAAATGATTAAAGCTAGTCTTTCTGATAGAAGGCAAGAACAACCTAATAACACACAAGTATGACATGAGGTGTGCAAATCCCTTAATCAGAAAAAAGCACTTGTGTGTATTAAAGCGGATCCGAGATGAAAAACTATAACAAGTAATTTGTCTATATATTTTATCTAAAGTTTAGATGGTTTACACAGCAAATCTAGCTGCAAACAGCTTTAATAGAATATGATTATTTCTTCCTGTGATACAATGACAGCCAGGGCCGGGCCGAGGCATAGGCTGGAGAGGCTCCAGCCTCAGGGCGCAGTGTAGGAGGGGGCGCACAATTCATTCAGCTGTCATTCCTAATTGTGTTTGAAGCAGAAAGAAATAAGAAAAGGGGATACATAGCAGTGACTGCAAGCCAGATAACTAGATATTAAGGTGTTGGGGAGGTTGTGGGCCCTGTGGCACCTCTTAGTGTAATAGCAATCAGTGTGTGACGGCTGGGGTGGTAGGGATGGAGGGGCGCACTTTGGTGTCTCAGCCTTGGGTGCTGGAGGACCTTGTCCCGCCTCTGATGACAGCAGCCATGTTGTTTGTAAACATTACAAAGAGGCAGGCTTATCTGTATCTTGAGCCATCAGCCTAATCCCCCTCCTCCTCCCTCCTCCCCTCTGCCTCTGAAATCAATGGCTAGTAACACCTCCCCCTCCTCCTGCCCAGACTGAGCTCCCATGAGCCCTTGCTATTGCCAAGGCTCTCTGAAAACTGTGGGTGGGGCTTATTTAGTTTATAGGGAATTAGAGTATTAAAAAAAAAAAAAAAGTATTTGGCTTGAGGAATGCCCTATAAACTATAAAGGAACACAATTATGCAATGAGTAAAAGTTCACCTCGGATCCACTTTAAGCTGTGCGTCATCATACGCAGTTTTCCTTATGTTATGTCCAACAATGGGTAGATTGTCCACCCCTATAAGAAGAAAGCAAAAGATCCACCTCACAGCTTGGACAAGCCAAAATGGAAAATTGTGATGGATTTCTTCTGAACATTCCCAACATTCCAGCAGGCATCCTCCAACCTGTGGTGTCATTTGTGATTACGTTATTGGTATTTTCTTGGATCTAAGTGGTCGGACACTTGGACAAGAATGTATAACACACAAGAACAACCCTAGATCTTGGGCACTCTGGACTCCATCATGTAGGTGACCTTTTACAACTGACTATTTAATCTGAGGGCTCTAACCACACCTAGACACCAGTCGATACAATGAGATTTACAACTTTTATCTGCAACAATATGTGAAGCCTCCGTGGTTCATAGGTGGGAATGCTTGAAGGACATTTAGAAGGCACCAAACACTGCATGGAAAAATAATTTCAACTGAAGCATTATCCTTGAGTTGCTCTCACAGAAAGAAAGGTCGTAACTTAAACACCTAGTTTCTCATCAAAGAGAAGCGGAGGATGAAACATTCAGAGAATAAGTGGATATCAGAGGTAGAAAACACCGACTTGGCCACAGAAAATGCTTTAATAAGAGAGCGGGGGAAAGAAAATTACGGATTCATTTTGCCCGCTAGAGCAGCCTTTGATTCTCATTCAGGCGCATTGCCATGTTCCTGAGTGCTCGGCAGAAGTCTGTCCTCGAAATTAGTATTGATCACTACAGTACACATGCTGATGCACGCTACATTGCCTAATGTCAACACTCGCAGACTTATTACTCATAAATCAATAGCTGTAAACAAAAGACCTGCAAGTGTGATTGATGTTCGGTGATGGGCCCGCGTTGGAAAAGACAGAACGGGGTAGGTGTCTCAATTCAAGCAAGACGGGGTGGTCATGATAATGGGTGCTCAACCTAATAGCTACTCACCATAAAGACGTAAGATGCTAGAATCCAACATGACCATAATTCAATTCTGTTATACGGTGTACATAGGACACTAGATCCCCCAACAAGAACCGACATCATTACAATTCCTTTCAGGGCCGGTTCAAGTAACAATTGGGCCCTAGGGCAAAATTAGCCTGCCCCTCCCCCCCCCCCCCCCCCCAGACACCCCCCGACCAAAAAGCATCATCAGAGGCCCTTTGTTGCAGCCAAATTTCCCTCCTGGGCCCCTGAGCTGGCTGCTGACCCTCCCCCAATCACCGGCCAACTTAACAGACTCTGCAGAGTCCCTGGGGAGCAACAGTTAAGATGGGGGAGGGACACCTTGGGGGCCCCTACAGGCTCTGGGGCCCTGGGGCAATTGCCCATTTTTTTCTATGGTAGCTCCGGCCCTGATTCCTTTACAAGAACACTATACCTCTTGCATGATCCAACCACAGGCCATACTTGTAATAAAAAGTTACACGTATAATTGGACCCAACCACTGGCCAGAATTGTAATAAGGTATACCACTAACATGACCCAACCACAGGGCAGGTTTGTAATACAATTTTACACCTTTAGACATAGTAATACACATTACAATCTAGGCATAGATAGCTAGACCTCCAACACGATCTGACCACTGGACATAACCATAATGCAATTCTGTTGCATGCTATACAGAGATCACCAGCCCCCAGCGTGCCCCGATCCATGGACACCATAATAATTTATTTTAAATTCTATGCATAGACTACAATACCTTCCACATGATACTACTGCTGGGCATGACCATAGTACAATTCTGCCTACACTCTACACATAGAACATTACAGGAGGAGACACACAATTATAGGAGGAGAAAAAAAGTGCTGGGGCTGGTAAACATTACTAGTGGGCCCCCACAGCCCCAGGCCCCCCAGCAGTTGCAGGGGTCGCAGGGGATATTGTTACGCCCCTGCTTCCAACAAGATAGAGCCATTGGAAAGGGCAGTGTTAGCCTAAGAAAGTAGCTGAAGATACAGCTACTGGAAAGGCCCATAGTACCTATTCCTTACATCTGTAGAATCTTCAGACTCCGAGTATGTTAAAGGCGATAACCAGGCTAGAGTGTAGTATTCTATTACAGGGGATACCAATGGTAAGAAACATACTCTGTGTTCAGACCACCTATTAGGTTATCACCACACATTAGAACCACCTATTGGGTAACCACGCTTCTAGAGACTTGTGCCTGTCTCTACTCAAGTCCTTGAAAGCATCTTCTCAGTTGCCCACACTCAAAAAAAATAAACTTCGTCCTATAGGTGTCCTACGGCCAAAGGGCCATCCATTGTACTGCAATTATAAAATACTTGAGTGTGGGAGGTGCACAAAAAATAGGAAAAACTCATTGCACAATTGTGTTCCTTTCCTATTGTTTATAGGGCATTCCTCAAGCCAAATACTCTTTTGTTTTTGTTTTAAAACTCTTATTGTCTATAAACTAAACAAGCCTCGCCCACAGTTTTTCAGAGTGCCTTGGCATTTTCAGACAGTAGCAAGGGCTCATGGGAGCTCAGTCTGGGCAGGAGGAGGGGGAGGTATTGCTAGCCAGGGATTTCAGAGGCAGAGGGGAGGAGGAAGGGGGATTCGGGTTTTTTTCACAGGCTGAGTGCTGATGATGCAGATAAGCATGCTTGAGTGTAATGTTTACAAACAACATGGCTGCTGTCATTGTATCACAGGAAGAAATAATCATATTCTGTTGAAGCTGTTTGCAGCTAGATTTGCTGCGTAAACTATCTAAACTTTAGATAAGATATATAGACAAGTTACTTGTTATAGTTAGTTTTTCATCTCGGATCTGCTTTAACTCAGAGTAATGACAAAAATCTTAACTGGGAAAAACATAATTGAAAGCAATAAGCAGTTACGTTTTTTTTATAATGCCAATCAGGCATTTTGTAATTTAATTGAGATGTACGTATCTTTTCTGTACCCCTAAGTTTAGCATCACCTTTTAAAGGGTACCTCCTACACTTTAATAATACTGTATATGTAGAGCATAGACCACTATACCGCCAACATGGCCTGACTGAACATAAATCTGACCACAATCTACAACACAACACAGTTCTGCTACACTCCAAAACCACATGTGCTTACTGAGGGACGACCTGGTCACTATGGCTGCACACGTCACTGCTGGCGCCTCATGTCACAGCAGTGCAGCAGGTCACAGTGACCCCGCGTATCATTTGGTTGCACTCCAGAACACCGCACCTCCATCGTGACCTTCATAATCTACATCTCCAACAGAACTTCAACTCCAACCTCCTGGACATACATTTTTATTATAATCTGTAGATAGAACACCACACCTTCAACATAACCCGACGACTAGGCACGTCCATAATACTGTACAAGAAAGAAGGGTTATCCTGGCCCGCCGCTGAAGGAGACGTAGGAGTGTCAGCTGACTGGCGGTGTGGGATTCATTGCAGTGGAGGGGAGTGGACATGGTCTATCTACACGCGCTGGATGGCGGTAACCCTACTTTCTTGTACTGTATCTCTATTGGAGCCCAGGGATTGGCTCGGAGCCCTGGCTGCTAGGTCCAACTATTGCTGCTGTGCTTTGACTTTTTCCTATCTCTATAATACTATTCTACATAAAACATTACATGACCTAACTGCTTGACATGGCCATAGATGAATTATATTACTCTTTAAACCTAGAAAACTGCATCTCCAACATCACCTACTGACATGACAGTGCTACTGTTTTATTACAATCAGCACAGCTCCAATACTCTTCTAGTACAATTTATACATATAGAACTCTACAACTCCAACATGACCTGTCAAGTGGACATGACCATAATACAACTCTATTACAACTTAGACATAGAACACTACACAACATGAACCTGACCTGACCACTGGACATTTATGGTATTACAATCCTATTACAGTACAACTCATAAATGACCTGACCGCTTGACATGGCCATAATACAAGACATGGCCATATTACAATTCTTTTGCAACCTATAAATGGAGCACAACACACCCAAAACAACCCGACCCCTGGTCATGGTTATATTATAATTCTTTAGCAACCTATAAGTGGAGCATAACACACCCAGCACGACCCGACCCCTGGACCTGCTCAGAACATGCTTAGTGCTAAAGCCGCATGTAGGTTTGTGTTCTGAGCACCATACAGTATACACGATTTTTCCGCATGCCATATAGGCAAGCCACTGAGGAAATCTAGTGTGAGGGACATGAGCTCTCTCTCTCCTTTCTGCTTGAACGACCTTGAAATCCAATTGAGGCGGCAGACAAATGGCTGCTTCTCTGACAACAGCACTCTGTTCCTCACCTATGTAGTTATCATTTCTGCTCTGACAGCTTGTAATAGAAATAAAACGGCACTTTAATCCATTAAGAGGCAGATAATGGTCCTCTTATAGCAGGTCTTGCAGGATTCATCGACAATACCTGATTCTGGCTGCTACTCAATTAAAACTATGTCGGAACTCCGCAAGGGTAAAGGGTGTTTGGCCAGAAGAAGAATTTGTCTCCCATCACAACACAATTACAGAGCAGGTAATGACAGTGCGGACAGCCACCAATGTCCTGCATGTTCTAGCTAGAACAATGGAGATGTAATCTCTGTATGATACAATTGCTATGATTTCTGGGGCACTTGTCCAAAAGCGTCTCTCCGTACAGAAAAAACGTGGAGCAGAGGTGGCCTAATAAATGTTTGTATAACAATTATGGTACTGGGAGGGTGCATCAAGAAGCTTCTGTTGCACTTTCATGTATGCTGGTGGATCAATCTACATGGGGGTAGCTGAGCTCTATAAGGCTGTGAGATGACCCCAAAGCTTTGTATCTTCAGTTTTCCTAGATAGCCGGCATCACTTCACTCTACCTGTCCAAGCTTCTTATCATTGCTAAGGTGGAGCAAGACCTCTGCTAAGGACTCTCCACTTGGAATTTGGTCCAGTTGGAACAATAGAAGTACCTCCTAAAGAGTTTATAACCCAGGTGTTCTGTAACCACTGACCCCAAACTGTCTGCTTGGCCTGTTACAAGATGAGGATCTTAGGACGACCGCTAGAACGTTTATTTCTGATACCCTTTATTATGCTAGGAAATGGGGGAGAGATGGCAGTGCATCCGTACACCAGGCCACACCTGAATGACTACCAACAGAGGTGTACAGAGCCCACCAGAGGAAACATACACACCGTGTATTCAAAATAGATACTAAACTATGCACTAGAGCCCTAACGGATATATAAAAACGGAATGCAAACGTGAAATAGCAAATTGTTGTCTCTCTGCCCCCCCCCCCCCCCCGCACAACAACACAGCTCGTCATCCGCCACACAGCTGACTTGCGTCTGTGCAGCCCAGCCCAATGATTTCGCCCAAGGGGACCAGGTCCCGATTCCCGACATTAATCAATGGTGTGCATGCACCGTAAAGTGTAACTGTCGGCATAAAATCAATTCTTTATTTTTATCTGGTAAACAAGTAATAAGGATGCTAACCAGGCAATCCTTCACCATAAAAGATCATTCCCCAGTTTCCCTGACTCTTATTTGGTACATCTGCCGCACAAAGGAAGTTGCAGGGCATGTTGGGTTTTCTTTTTTTCTTCTTTACTTTCCCCTCAGACAAAACTAATGCAGCCTGCTTGGCTGAAGCCTCTTTCCCTCCTGTTTTCACACCTCTGCTCCTCTCTGATTGGCCAATATTTCTCATGCTGAGACAATGCACTTTCTACTGCAGAACTGGGTGGGAGTGTCTGAAGGGTGGGAGTGTCTAAAAACTGGGAGGAGGGCGGGCAATGCATGCACAGAGTAAGGGAGAAAATTATGTCAGGATTGGCTTCAAGATAGACACAGTCAAAATGTCTTTTTACTATAGAAAAATCACCAAAATCAAAATGTGGACAGTGCTGATCCATAAAGTATTTATCTATATCTATATATAATGTTGTTTTTCTGAGATAGTATGGCTGACAGCTCATCTTTAAAGGGATACTGTAGGGGGGGTCGGGGGAAAATGAGCTGAACTTACCCGGGGCTTCTAATTGTCCCCCGCAGACATCCTGTGCCCGCGCAGCCGCTCACCGATGCTCCGGCCCCGCCTCCGGTTCACTTCTGGAATTTCTGACTTTAAAGTCAGAAAACCACTGCGCCTGCGTTGCCGTGTCCTTGATCCCGCTGATGACACCAAGAGCGCACAGCGCAGGCCCAGTATGGTCTGTGTCTGCGCAGTACACTCCTGGTGACATCAGCGGGAGCGAGGACACGGCAACGCAGGCGCAGTGGTTTTCTGACTTTAAAGTCAGAAATTCCAGAAGTGAACCGGAGGCGGGGCCGGAGCATTGGGGAGTGGCTGCGCCAACACAAGATGTCTGCGGGGGACCATTAGAAGCCCCGGGTAAGTTCAGCTTATTTTCCCCCGACCCCCCTACAGTATCCCTTTAAGAAATTCCAGTGCAGATACTATTATTATATATTTATATACCACTGACTTTGCAGCCTTTCCTGCAGTGAGGTGCTGTGCATTCCTCTAAAGTTTATCCCTGTTTCGAATTGTAATGAAAGATAACTTCTTTAGAAATGTGAAACAGCCAAAGCATTTGTGGGACCTGAATATATGTTTATGGCAATTCATTGTAAAAGGATAATGGAGCCTAGTTAGGTTTTTCCCCAGCAGCAGACTCAGAGATCACATCTCGCACAGCCAATCCCAGCAGCGGTCTTCCTCCTCTCAGTAAGACATTGTACCTGTCACGCAATTTAAATGGTAACCTGATGAACTGCGCTTCAAATGGACCCAATTACACACAGCTTGTTACGAACTTAATTCTCCTCGCAGATTTCAGACAATGACTTTTACACTTCCGTTGTTATCTTATAATAAGCAGTACGGAGGGTGATCGGTGAACGTTAAAGGGAACCTAAACTGAGAGGGATATGGATGGTTCCTTTTAAAGGAAACCAGAGCTTAATGACTGTAACAGTTTTTTATACATACCTGGGGGCTTCCCCAGCCTCATATGGAGATACGTAAAGAGCGCAAACCTTCCCCGTTTAGGTTCCCTTTAAGCAGGCCATGCACCAGCCGATTTATGGTTCATTAGATAGATCCCTCTCTGACCAAATCTGAGAGGGATCTATTTGTCTGGCCACGTGCTGCAGTGATTTCCAATAGATTTCAGCATGAAAATTGTTCTGCCACCACTGCTCCCTCCCTCCAAGTGTATGTGAGGTTTCCCCCATGCTCAGTGTTAAGGACTAACCTAACTGCTGGCGTGACTCCTGACCTGCTGCAAAAACATTGAAGACTATCCTAACCAATATCCAAAACTATCACCACTGGAACGTCCTGGTAGCCAGACCCACCAATGGATGAAGAACAATCCATTCTCACGCCCTGGTAGTCAGACCCAACAATGGATGAAGAACTATGACCCTCCTCCTGTCCTAGTAGTCAGACCCACCAATGGATCAAGAACTATGCCCCTCCTCATGTCCTGGTAGTCAAACCCACCAATGGATGAAGAACTATGCCCCTCCTCATGTCCTGGTAGCCAGACCCAACAATGGATGAAGAACTATACCCCTTCTCATGTCCTGGTAGCCAGACCTACCAATGGATGAAGAACTATATCCCTCCTCATGTCCTGGTAGTCAGACCCACCAATGGATGAAGAACTATGTCCCTCCTCCTATCCTGGTAGTCAGACCCACCAATGGATGAAGAACTATGTCCCTCCTCATGTCCTGGTAGTCAGACCCATCAATGGATGAAGAACTATACCCCTTCTCATGTCCTGGTAGTCAGATCCACCAATGGATGAAGAACTGTGTCCCTCCTCCTGTCCTGGTAGTCAGACCCACCAATGGATGAAGAACTGTGTCCCTCCTCCTGTCCTGGTAGTCAGACCCACCAATGGTTGAAGAACTATACCCTTTCTCATGTCCTGGTAGCCAGACCCACCAATGGATGAAGAACTATGTCCCTCCTCATGTCCTGGTAGCCAGACCCACCAATGGATGAAGAACTGTGTCCCTCCTCCTGTCCTGGTAGTCAGACCCACCAATGGATGAAGAACTATGTCCCTCCTCATGTCCTGGTAGTCAGACCCACCAATGGATGAAGAACTATGTCCCTCCTCCTGTCCTGGTAGTCAGACCCACCAATGGATGAAGAACTATGTCCCTCCTCATGTCCTGGTAGCCAGACCCACCAATGGATGAAGAACTATGTCCCTCCTCATGTCCTGGTAGTCAGACCCACCAATGGATGAAGAACTATGTCCCTCCTCCTGTCCTGGTAGTCAGACCCACCAATGGATGAAGAACTATGTCCCTCCTCATGTCCTGGTAGTCAGACCCATCAATGGATGAAGAACTATACCCCTCCTCACGTCCTGGTAGTCAGACCCACCAATGGATGAAGAACTGTGTCCCTCCTCCTGTCCTGGTAGTCAGACCCACCAATGGACGAAGAACTGTGTCCCTACTCCTGTTCTGGTAGTCAGACCCACCAATGGATGAAGAACTGTGTCCCTCCTCCTGTCCTGGTAGTCAGACCCACCAATGGATGAAGAACTATGTCCCTCCTCATGTCCTGGTAGTCAGACCCATCAATGGATGAAGAACTATACCCCTTCTCATGTCCTGGTAGTCAGACCAACCAATGGATGAAGAACTGTGTCCCTCCTCCTGTCCTGGTAGTCATACCCACCAATGGATGAAGAACTATGTCCCTCCTCCTGTCCTGGTAGTCAGACCCACCAATGGATGAAGAACTGTGTCCCTCCTCCTGTCCTGGTAGTCAGACCCACAATGGATGAAGAACTGTGTCCCTCCTACTGTCCTGGTAGTCAGACCCACCAATGGATGAAGAACTGTGTCCCTCCTCCTGTCCTGGTAGTCAGACCCACCAATGGATGAAGAACTGTGTCCCTCCTACTGTCCTGGTAGTCAGACCCACCACTGGATGAAGAACTGTGTCCCTCCTCCTGTCCTGGTAGTCAGACCCACCAATGGATGAAGAACTATGTCCCTCCTCATGTCCTGGTAGCAGAACCCACCAATGCACAAAGGACTGTAGCCTTTAAGCATGCTCTGTAAGTAAGACACACCAATGAAGAACTACAACTCCAAGACTTTCCTGGTAGCCAGACCTACCAATAGGAATGGAACTAGGGGGTTTGGAGGACCCAGGGAGTCACTTTGGAGGACACAGGGGAGCACTTTAAAGGACACAGGGGGACTTGAGCACATAAGAGGACACAGGGGACACTTTAGAGGACATGAGGGGCATTTAAGAGGACACAAGGAGCATGGATGAGGACAAAGGGGGACAGAGGACCACATGGGGACAGTGGAGGTTACAAGAGAGACACTAAAGGTACAAAGGGGACATATAAATTGGGGAGGGGAGAATATCCACAACATGCCCCTGCACCATGGACGCACCAGGTTTAGTATTTTTTTTCCTGGTTTCTGTCCTCTAAACCTAGGTGCGTCTTATAGTCCAGAGTGTCTTATGGTCCGAAAAATATGGTATATATCTATATCATTTTACCCTCCCTATACCTGACGATACTGCACCATTGGGCTCCCGGTCTCTTCCTACTTCTCACCTAGATATTCTTGGCCCTACAAGAATCACCAAAGAAAAAAAACCTATATGATTAGCTGACAGATGTGTGAAGTTCTGCTTTGATGTGTTCAACTCTTGCTTTAGATCATTATTGTGTATAAAGAGGAGAAGAGAAGCACCGGCTGCCTCCGCAGAAACGTGAAACGGCCGTCAGGCTCCTCTCCCTCTGCACCCACCGCACCTGATCCACCTCCACTTTGGATATGTGTGTTTTTTCTACAATTTATGTGAACTTTTAGCCTTATCTTCTTTTGGAACCATTAATAAAAGTAATGATAGCAGTGCCGGCGCGTCTCTTCTCCTCTTTATATACAGACACCATTTTTGCCTGAGCACGCTGAGTATTTACACCCTCCATGCCCGTCGTGGTGACTGTGCCGCCTCCTTCCCCCCCCCCTCCCATTTTTTCATAAGTATTCACTGCAGTGCCAGCATTTCTACACTTTTTTCTCTCCATGATACCTTGACAAGATCATTATTGTGACAAGCAAATCCAAAACCTGATGTATCTAACACAAGCTCAGTTGATGAGATCTTATAGACACAAACTTGACTAATAAAGGGCTATAACCCGCAGCATGCCCTGGGAGTGACAACCGTCAATGAATGAAGAACTAGTGCCTCTAGTATGTCCTTCCTTGTGACCAAACACATCAATGGATGATGAACTACAATCACTGTCACATCCTGCTAAACAGCCATTGGATGTAGAGCCAGAGCTGAGATAAGATCCTCCAGCAGCCAAGGCTGAGACACCAAAGTGCACCCCCCAACCTCTCCCACCCCAGGCGTCACATACTAATTGCTATTAGACTAAGAGGCGCCCCAGGGCCCCCAACCCCTTAATCTCTATTTATTTGCCTTGCAGTCACTGCCATGTATCCCCTTCTTATTTCTCTCTGCTTCAAACACAATAGGGGAATTATGACTGAGTGAGTTGTGCGCCCCTCCTACACTGCGCCCTGAGGCTGGAGCCTATCTCGCCTCTGCCTCGGCCCTGTGTAGAGCAAAACCTCCGGTATGTTCTTGTGACTGGATCCACTAATGGATGAAGAGGTATAACGTCCAGCAACTTATGTGGAAATGAACAGAGGAGCCAAAAGGATAAAAGCAGCTATATTAAAAATAACAACAACAAAAAAAACGGGGGCGGCAGTGGTGGACAAAAACAGGTTGATATTATATAAACAAGCAAATGTATTTATATATACACTCCAAAGGGTCATGGCAACGCATTTCGCAGGTGTGGCCCCGCTTCATCAGGCAATAGGGGATGGAGCATACAGCAACAAGTGTCTATGTCTCAGCCTAGCGCCGCTGCAACTTATGGTAGCCAGACCTACCAGTGCATGAAGAAATATTACTCCCATGGCACATCCTGGTAGCCGGATCCATCAAAGGATCAAGATACATATCCTCTGGCATGTTCCAGTAACCTAGGACAATAACTGTTACAGAACTACAATCCTGATCCCAGAACCACCAACTAGAGAGTATCAACTTTCGGTCTATCCTGTAAGTGGCTAGCCTATTTCTAAACACCTGTAACTCCTTACCTGTCATGGGAACTAGGGCTGTCAATCTCTAGAGAACCACCAAGTCCCCAGGTTCTGAGGGCCTACAATTCCCAGCATGCCCTTCAGTCTGTTGCAGAGCTCCAGAGGAAAACATAAACTATTGTAATGTCATGGAAACAGACCTTCAGGTTGATGAATGACTAAAGGTGGCCACTAATGATCCAATTTCTAGCGAAAAATCGTTTGAGCGATCAGAAATTCTGATCGGAAGTGAAATATTGTAATACATCGTTCACTGCACCATCAATGAACCAATCTTTGCTTCCTATCTATCACAACCAACAAGAAAATCCAAATTTTGGTTAGACGAAAATTCATTCGGACAAAAATTTTTTCACTCGTTCGTAATCGATTGTGTCCATCAATGGAGGTTATTTACAACCAATCCGATCAGAATTTCTAATCGCTCAAACGATTTTTCGCTAGAAATTGGACAGTTAGTGGCCACCTTAAGATTTCACAGCCGGTCTGGACAAAAAGCTTAGACATTGAATTCTATAGCATTGTGAAACATGCAGTTATTTAACAGCTACAAAGCCACAGAAGTCACAACAACGTATATTTTGGTAAAGCTATAGTCATAGACAGGTACTCTTGTATATCAGAGAAAACACACATATGGGGGCTTCTGTAGATGCCAATAAGATATCAACAGTTTTACTAAAAATAAAAGCCTTTACCTGCTTATGCACCGTCCTCTGCTTCATCTCTGGACTATCTCCCTTAGAAGACGAGGACTGCTGCCTCATTCTGGCTCCGCTGCCAGGCCAGTCAGGCGATGAGGACATCATACTGCCGCTTGATGGCCTGGGGTAGGGTGCCGTGTTGAGTAATGTTGGTGGCGTCCTTCCTCTTGTCATTGGCGGTGGAGGAGGAGGTGGGGGTTGGTCTATTCTCCTCTGAGGACCCGAGCTGTTCTGTCGTGGCATGGTGGGTTGTCCCACCTTGTCATTCAGTGATAATTGCCTACGTGACATGTCCCCAGAACGTCTACTGAATTCCTCACTAGCTCCAGGGTTAATAAATCCATGTTTACTTCCTGCCATGTCCTCACTGTTGCTATGGGAGCTGAGCGAACTGTGGCATTCAGAACCAGAGTCTCCCAAACCCCGCGGTGACACCGGCAAACCTGCTGCCATTTGGTATACAGGGTTCTGGAATGATAGAGGTGCTAAGAGCTGCGGTCTGCCCAGCGTGGCGTCCGCATTAGGGGTGGTTGGCGTTTGGCCTGTTCTTCGGGTGGTTGTCATGGTCATCATGTTACCCTGTGGCGTCCGCGCAGTCCATATTGCCTGTAATTGACTAAAAGATGTCTGACTGTCGTTCATGGAGTCTCCAATCCCTGATGTGTTGGTACCGACGTCCAATACCCGATTGTCCTGCAGGTCCACCATGGACAGGCTCTTGCTGCCATTCGTGATCTGCACGTCAGGTTCGTTGGCCTCCGAGTAGCTAGAGCTCCGTGCCGGCGATGGCTGAACCCCAGCAGACCTTGTGACAAAAAATAAGTCCTTGTTTTCAGGTGTTGGAGAGGGTAACCGGGTGAAATCTATCAGACTACGGGGAGATAGATAAACAGAGGGAGATAAGATGTCAATGTTGCCCTAGACCAACCAATTCTATCATGTCAAACAACAAAGTGCCACCATAATGGGGCCCTCAAACAAAATATAAAGTGTAGAGAGAAAGTAGGTCATGTTCTCTATATCAACCAATGAGATTCTCTCTTCTGTGGTTACAAGGGAAGGTCTGATTGTTTGCTATGGGTAACAAGAGCTTTCTTCATACACTTAAGTTCATGATACCCATTGTATCAGGTAAATAACCAAAAATCAATATAATGTAATAAGGCAGAGTCAGAAGAGTCTGTCTTTGCTTCAGGAGGAGTCTAACTTAGAATGCAGAGCTATCTGGTGGCCGGTGGAGAAAGTCTGGTGGACCTAAGGCATGAAGTGTAAATGATGGGAAAATCTGCCACCTCTGGCTCAACTGGCAAATGTGCCTTCCTCTGGATCAACTGGGATATGTGTCTTACTCTGGATCAAATGGGATATGCGCTCTCCTCTGGACCAACTGGGATATGCGCTTTCTTCTGGATAAACTGGAATATACGCTTTCCTCTGGATCAAATAGGATATGTGCCATTCTCTGGATCAACTGGGTTATGTGCTTTCCTCTGAATCAACTGGGATAGGCGCTTTCCTCTGCATCAACTGGGATATGTGTCTTACTCTGGATCAACTGGGATATGTGCTTTCCTCTGGATCAACTGGGATATGCGCTCTCCTCTGGATCAACTGGGATATGTGTCTTACTTTGGATCAACTGGGATATGTGCTTTCCTCTGGATCAACTGGGATATGCGCTCTCCTCTGGATTAACTGGGATATGTGTCTTCCTCTGGATCAACTGGGATATGCGCTTTCCTCTGGATCAACTGGGATATGCGCTCTCCTCTGGATCAACTGGAATATGTGTCTTACTCTGGATCAACTGGGATATGAGCTTTCCTCTGGATCAACTGGGATATGCGCTTTCCTCTGGATCAACTGGGATATTTGCAGGTTCAGTACAGTCTTTTTTTTCTCCCTTTTTGTTGAAGTTGATGGACAGATGTCCTTTTTCAACCAAACTAACTGTATAATGTGAAGATGAGACCTTTGAGAAAATTGTTTGCCACTACTGAAATCAGATATATATATCATGAATAGGGCAGCATTACTAGATGCACCAAAACCTGAGAGTTTTAGCAACGAGTGGGGTGTTGATATACAGATTCAGGAACCGTAGGTGACACAATTACCCTCACAAAGGTTGGGGAGCCCAGGGGCCTGTCAAACTCCCCGGTCTCCCTTTATGCAGAGCCGCAGCACAGCGCACATCACCGCAGATCCGCTCTCTCTTCTCTTCACTCTGAAATGCGCAGACAAGCCTTACGTAGGGCTGCTGGTACACACTGCAGAGTGAAGAGGTGAGGGTGGAGCCGCTGCGAGGTAAGTATGTGCACGCTGCTCACTATGGGGGGCCCAGGGGTCACAGGGCAGCCATCAGGAGGGGATAACAGACACTGCAGTGAGGGGCCCAGTACTTCTGGGGGCCCTGGGCCTCTCCCAAAGCGATGTAAGGGCCGCATGTGCTGGCTGCGGGCCTGTGGCTCATTAACCAGCACACCGCATTCCAGCACTGAGAGAAGAGTGACATCAGCGCTTAAACATGGGGAGCAGATGAGTGAAAACGCTACAGCAGACTTTTTATACTGGTGCACCACCTATATCTGGCTACAGGCTACCTATACTGGGCCAACACCTATACCTAGCTACCTATACTGGGGCACTACCAATATCTACCTGTACTGTGCCAACACCTATACCTGGCTACCTACACTGAGGCTGGAACCACCTATACCTAGCTACCTATACTGGGGCACCACCTATACTTGGCTACTTATCCTGGGGCGCCTATAGATTGCTACCTCTACTGGGGGCACCTGCACCTGGCTAACTTATACTGGTGCACCACCCATACCAGGCTACCTATACTGGGGGCAACTATACCAGGCTACTTATACCAGGGCACCACCTATAGTTGGCTCCACCCACAACATGCCATGGTCATGCCCACTTTTTGCCGCATCATGCTGTGCATGCTGCCTTCTTCAGTGTCGGAGCCATGCACATTTCTTGCCGCTGCGCATTTTGCGCATGGACACGGGGGTGGGGTGGCTAGTGGGCGGGCACAGAAACCAGTGGGTGGGCCCAGGGAGGGGGGGCCCACGCCTGATGATGTGTGAGGGGCCTCAAAATTTCCGATGGCGGCCCTGTGGAGGGCCCAGGAAGGCCACACTTGGAGAGAGGGGTAGGGCATGCATCATTCTCACTATAGCTCTCCAGTACCAGGCAGTAACCTGTCATGCTGGCCATAGACTGGCAGATTGATTTGGCTGATATCTGTCAGATTCATAGAGCAATGGAACTGGCCAGCAGTGCATGCGTTCTTACTTTCTAAGCACCCGATTGGATGCTTGAAATGAACACGGTGCTACATCATTTGACATTAATGTCAGTAAACCAGCTGCACTGTTGGAATGCTCGTTGATTTAACAAAAATCTGCCATGTTGGTCTGTCAGTGTACAGACATGCTGCTCGGCTAGAGGAGGAGGAGGGGAAGTGGCTAGCGATCTGTTGCAGGAACAATAGTGGTTGGTGGACCGAGACCCCCCCACGATGGCTAAGGATAGAGGGTACCCGTATTAGGACACACCCACCTTGTATACACTTTGTTTCCAGCTGAGACAATCAAGAACAATGGGTTTGGCTGTGGAAAAGGATTGTATGTATGACACCATAGTGAGAGGGATAAGGAGGCTGCCATATTGATTTCCTGTTAAGTAATACCAGTTGCCCGGCAGCCCTGCTGATCTCAGTCTTGTCTGAACGACACACTTGAAGCCATTAGCATGGCCAGATTTTAGCTAGATTTATAGCTGTACCTCTCTGTATACTCGCTTTGGGTCAAGCACATTTAAGTATTTGAGAAAGCAGCAGAACGTCCTGGTAATGGGCATTGCTTAAATGAAAATAAACATGGCTGCCTTCATATCCCTCTCACTTCAAGGTTACTTTCAAAGGAACCCTGGGTGTGTAGCATATGGAGGCTGCCATATTTATTTCCTGTCAATTTCAGTTGCTTGGCACTCCTGCTGATCTTTAGGCAAGTAGTGTCTGAAACACCTGTTATAATTTAAGTATTATATGTAGGCCTCAGTTATTTGAAAGGCTTGATTTGCACAGGGTCTCTTTAAGCATCATTTCTCAGAGAGAAATTATGAAGACTTTTACCAGAAGCAGATTGTCCTCGTCTGAAGGACAGGGACACTATCTGTTCAAATGTACAGACTTTCAGACTGCAAAGGGGAAAACAGAGGCCAATATTTAATAAACAGAACATTCCTGTATGTAAGGGAAAGGGATCATAGAATATTAATTGAGTAGGTGGGTATTATGACACCACGAGGGGTCTGAGCCAATAGTCGGTTTTGGGGGATGGCTCAGATGAGGTCACATTTAACTCTTTCCTAGTCAGTATTAAAGGGCAGGATGGGCCAACGGAGCCCACTCTTACTTTCATGCTCTCTATCTGCTGACTGGAACCCTAACTACTTTTCTTTATGTAAGCTGATATAATGTATGCTGTATATACTTAGTTTAGATGTAACTTAGAATAGAAAGAAGATAACCTGACTAACATTAAGGAGGAGAGTTAGTCAAGAGCTTGTAAAGCAAATGGACTTAAAGAAGAATCTGCTTGGCTAAGATATAACGAACTGTATCTGTATATTGGTATACTGAATAAACCTTTTGGAACTTGGAAGATGCCGCAAGAAGTCTATCTCCTATGCTGTGTGCTGTGATGAGTAGTGTTTGCAGCTCTTACTAGAGAGCCGCTGGTGCCGGAAGAAAGGTGTGTTGCCAAGAGAAACATATAGTTTCTAACACCACCCACCTGAAACAAGCGTCTGATCTGCATACTTGTTCAGGGGCTATGGCTAAATGTATTACAGGCAGAGGATCAGCAGGATAGCCAGACAACTGGTATTGCTTAAAGTGGATCCGAGATAAACTTTTACTCATTGCATAATTGTGTTCCTTTCAGTTTATAGGGCATTCCTCAAGCCAAATACTTTTTTGTTTTGTTTTAATATTTTAATTCCCTACAAGCTACACAAGCCTCGCCCACAGCTTTTCAAGAGAGGCTTGACACTGTAGCAAGGGCTTATGGGAGCTCAGTCTGGGCAGGGGGAGGAGGAGATTACAAGCAGAGATTTCAGAGACAGAGGGGAGGAGGGAGGAAGGAAGGGAGTGAATTTGTCACAGGCTGAGAGCTGGAGATGCTATCAGCTTTCCTGTGTGTAATGTGACCAACAGAACATGGCTGCCCTCATTGTATTACAGGAATAAATAATCATATACTGTTGAAGCTGTATTCAGATAGATTTGCTGTGTAAACTATCTAAACTTTAGATAAGATATGTAGACAAGTTACTTGTTAGGGTTAGTTTTTCATCTCGGATCTGCTTTAAAAGGAAATAAATATGGCAGCTTCTATAGTTCTCACACGTCGGGTTCTCTTTAGGCTGGATAAAAAAAATCTCCTATTCTCTTCTCGTGTCATATTGTGTGCTTGTTGTAGCTGGACAATTGTACTCCGCCTCCCCTCTTATTTATTGTATGCTGACACTTGATAAACCGAGGATAATGATAATACTATGCAGATGACATGGCAGATGCCACACTTGTCTGAAGAGCGGAGATCAGCCGAGGGGGTCTCTCTCGCCACTATGCCGCTGTGATATGAATATTATCTGTGGAACAGGAACAGGGAGGGGAAGAGTTTATGGGAAGAGTCCTAGGCAGATCAAAGGCGTCTCTCGACAAGTAGGCGCATCCAGCCGCGGCGTTCCCAATCTGCCGCGCCGTGTTCGTTTAAAAGAGTTGCACCACATGCTGAGCGGAATTAGGGATAAAAGTGGTGATTACAGAGACAGGCCGTCCGCCCCCGTCCCCCGCTCTCTCCTAATTAAATTGTTAAATACAATGTAGCTTGCGTTCAGCATTCCTGCCTCATCCTTCCTCTGATCACTATAATTACATTTTATTAGGGGATGAGACACTTCCCATGCACCTTCCCTGGAGTCACGCTCATCCGCCGGGTACCACTGAATAGGACAGGATGCTGAAGCCGACGGAAACCGTCTCACTGAAATCTGATTGGCTGCAGCTGATACCACTGAATAGGACAGGGCGCTGTAGCAGACAGCAACCGTCTCACTGAAATCTGATTGGCTGCAGCTGATACCACTGAATAGGACAGGATGCTGTAGCAGACAGCAACCGTCTCACTGAAATCTGATTGGCTGCAACTGATACCACTGAATAGGACAGGGTGCTGTAGCAGACAGCAACCATCTCACTGAAATCTGATTGGCTGCAACTGATACCACTGAATAGGACAGGATGCTGAAGCTGACGGAAACAGTCTCACTGAAATCTGATTGGCTGCAACTGATACCACTGAATAGGACGGCGCTGTAGCAGACAGCAACCGTCTCACTGAAATCTGATTGGCTGCAACTGATACCACTGAATAGGACGGCGCTGTAGCAGACAGCAACCGTCTCACTGAAATCTGATTGGCTGCAGCTGATACCACTGAATAGGACAGGGCGCTGTAGCAGACAGCAACCATCTCACTGAAATCTGATTGGCTGCAGCTGATAATGATAACTAATAATAATGTTATGCCAATTCTCTACCAGGAAGCTCACACTGCTGAACAGAAAAATTGCACAGTGCATATTCCCCTTATGAGTAGAATCCGCCCATATAGTCTAAAGGTGCCCACTGACTGCACAATCTCCCGAACGATAGACCGTATGAGCCGATCCTTGTGGACAGCACGGTGGTGTAGTGAATAGCACTCTTGCCTTGCAGCGATGGGTCCCCGGTTCAAATTCCAGCCAGGGCACTATCTGCATGGAGTTTGTATGGGTTTCCTTCGAGCACTCTGGTTTCCTCCCACATTCCTAAACACAAACCGATAAGTTACTTTATTTCCCCCTAAAATTGGCTCCAAGATACAGTGGATATAGGACTACGGTAGGAATAGATTGTTAGCTCCTCTTGAGGACAGTCAGTGACATGACTGTACTCTGTAATGTGCTGCGGAAGATGTCAGTGCTATATAAATACATAATAATAATATGGTAGGACATTAGACTATGGCTATGGTAGGATTAGACTGTGAGCTCCTCTGAGGACAGTCAGTGACGTTACTATGTACTCTGTAAGATGCTGCAGAAGATGTCACTGCTCTATAAATACATAATAATAATATGGTAGGACATTAGACTATGACAGGATTAGATTGTGAGCTCCTCTGGAGGACAGTCAGTGACATGACATGTACCACCAATGGAGGAGAAAAATTATAAGAAAAAACAATCGTTCCGAAATTCGGTGTGACAGGACGATTGGTAGAGCAATTGTATGTTGTCAATCTGCACCATCAACGGCACCTGGTTTAATCGATCGTACGGTTGCTCGTTCTGGAGAAGTAACGTTAATGGGCACTTTTATGTTTCTCAGAAACTCTGGGGAGCCAATCAGTGCAACCAGAATGTCTAGCTCCACCCACAAATCATTATGAGATGGGAAATGGGATGCTAATAAATGCTGTTTTGAGTTCAAGCAAACGGTAGGTTAATTTAATGCAACTTGGAAATGAGCCAATCGAAATTTAGTCAGTTACCACAATTCCAAGCTGAATATATTTGCATAATACTTAAAATTAGTATCAACTCAAAAACATTAGCATATCATTCACCATGTCTGTTATCAGGGAGTGTTAAGGTGGCCCGTTAACCACACAACCGCTAACGGGCGGAAAACCTTGACCAATTTAATCAGATTGATTGAATTGATACAAAAACAAATCGATTCTATTAATCTGATCGGATTGGTTAGCAGTTTTCCCACTGTTATCATGGCAGAATGATCGATCCTAACAATCCAACTGGCTAATCGATTGTTTGGGGGATTGTATCCTTAATGCCCACCTTTACATTCACATCGCAGATCATATCTCCACCCCTCCTCAACCTAGGAAGTGCCCAAAATGCTGTGAGGGGTTACTGACAGCAGAGGAGTGGCCGACCTACCCTGCACGCACGCCCCCCAAACCCATGGACCAATCAGGCTGTGGCTATACCCATTGGTTAGAAAATTCCAGAATAATCAGTAGGACAACAATCTGATAATATGAGCGGGGAGACGCGATTCATGGAATGATGCTCCTCCCACTCTGGGGCGAGACAGCAGAATTACCTTCATGTATTTTTGTATGTAGCTAAGCTAATGGAGGCCTGCAGGGTGGAGACAATGAAAACATCTCTAAGTGAGTGGATCCTGGCTGCTAGGCAGAGGATGCGGCAAGAGGAGGGAGACTTTTAGAAGTATGATGGAAGATCTCAACCCAGAAGTCCCACAGACACACTTGAAGCCCTCTGGTGACTGGAAGATGAGCTGACAGTGACCTTTTAAATGGTCCTTACATCAAGAAGTACAGTAATGGGGGAATTGTGGCGTGTGTAGCGGGAGGGGGCACTAGAAGGGTAATTATAGGTAGACCAATACTGGAAGAGCAACTTTTGGAGGACAAAAAATGGAAAAGGCAGTTAATGGAGAAAAATTCTGCTATAACATACGGGACAAACAATGGAAGGCCAATTATTGAGGATAAATACTGAGGGACAGTTCTTGGGGACAAATACTGAGGGACAGTTCTTGGGGACATATGCTGGAGGGACAGTTCTTGGGGACATATGCTGGAGGGACAGTTCTTGGGGACATATGCTGGAGGGACAGTTCTTGGGGACATATGCTGGAGGGACAGTTCTTGGGGATCTATACTGGAGGGACAGTTCTTGGGGACATATGCTGGAGGGACAGTTCTTGGGGACATATGCTGGAGGGACAGTTCTTGGGGATCTATACTGAGGGACAGTTCTTAAGGACACATAATGGAGGAATAGTTCTTGGGAATTCATACTGAGGGACAGTTCTTGGGTATTCATACTGAGGGACAGTTCTTGAGGACATATGCTGGAGGGACAGTTCTTGGGAATTCATACTGAGGGACAGTTCTTGGGGATTCATACTGAGGGACAGTTCTTGGGGATTCATACTGAGGGACAGTTCTTGGGGATTCATACTGAGGGACAGTTCTTGGGGATTCATACTGAGGGACAGTTCTTGGGGATTCATACTGAGGGACAGTTCTTGGGGATCTATACTGAGGGACAGTACTTGGGGATCTATACTGAGGGACAGTTCTTGCGGACATATACTTAATGGAGAGTTCTTTGGCATCAATGCTGGAAGGATAGTTCATGAGGAGCAATGTTGACACAATAATTATTAGTGATAACTACTGGATAGGCAACTACTGGATAATAATATAGGAAGGGTAATTTTGGAAGGACCAATACTGAAAGAAAAATAGTTTGGGAACAAATACCGGAAAGACAACTATTTGGGGACAAATAGTGGAAAGAAGCCCCCCCGGGAGCTGAGCGACAGCATAGGAGATAGGGCACATGACAAACAGTGGAAGGGCAAATATTAGAGAGAAATACTGATAGGTAGGTAATTTCTGAGGACCAGATACTCGTGGTGATGAGGTGTGGGGGGGATTATTGAGGATAAATAGTGGAAGGGCCCTTATTTGGGGGACAGATACTGACAATAACTGGGGGATGAATACTATACTGGAGGGGCAATTATTTGGTAAGTGTTTCTAGAGGGGAAATTACTGAGCGACCCTTGTAAATTGTTCTCCTCTCTTCTTACCCCGATAAGTCGTTTTCTATTACCATCTTTTGGATGCCGACAGAGATATTGTTGCTGGCGTTTGGCGTGGAGGCGGAGTGGTCACTGGAGGCGGAGCTCTGTACACTGGATGGATTGATCAGTGCCGTGTTCACATCACGTAAAATGCGAGGAAGGGGTCCCAGTTTTGTCACTGTGGCCTGCAGGAAATCAAGGGGGCATAAATGACAATTATTGACCAATTTTTTTCCACAAGCAAATCCACAGCATTATATGATCAGCAGTGACATGACCACTGTACAGCTTTCACACAAAGACACTCAGCCTCTAGCTGCAGGAGGGATGGTCAGTGACATTCAAATAATTCCTAACTGATGCAGGATTATGCACATTTTGGAGTGTGTGACATGACTATGTACTCTGTAAAGTGCTGCGAAATATGTCAGCATTATATAAATGCATAAGGAAAATATGCAATTGTACACAGCTTGGAAAAATCCAGGGCTGTGGAGTCGGTACAAAAATCTTCCGACTCCAACTCTGACTCCTCAATTTATGAAACCACCGACTCTGACTCCAACTCCGAGTACCCGAAATTACCCCGACTCCTCGACTCCGACTCCTTAGTCTAATACTTACCAGGGCTGTGGATTTTGTACAAAAATCATCCGACTCCTCAGTTTGTAAAATCACCGACTCCGACTCCAGGTACCCAAAATTGCTCCGACTCCGACGTCTCGACTCCGACTCCACAGCCCTGGAAAAAGTGTGGTCTAGTACAAAATGCAGAGCATCAGCAGAGCAGGGCATCATATATAACTTGGTCACGGTGGCGATACAGGTCCTCTTCACCTCCTCTTTATTCAGCAGTAAGAAGAGCAGACGAAGCACCATCCACTATGCTCAGGAGTAATTTATTGAATCACCAGCACAGACATAAACAAGCAGCAAAGGCTGACAGCCTAACAGCCGTTTTGCGGCGCTTCCGCTTCCTCCAAGACCGATAATCACTCTATTTTCAACTTCCAAGTGGATTCACTTCCTCTTCAGTTTGAAAGTGCCATGCAGCGAGCCTTCTGTCCCATGTCATGTGACCGAGACTGAAGCCCCATGGTGATTGGCTGGCTGCACGGCACTTGTAAACTGTGGAGGAAGTGAAGTTAGGACCAATATCAGCCCTGGGAGCAAGTAATGTGTAATGATCTGCTGCCGCCCTGCATTAAGTACAGACAGGAAACCCCCAGCTCCAATTATAGCCGGGGTTGCGGGGCTGTTGTTACTCCCCTCCTGATCTGGCCATTTGTTATTTATAGTGAAGCCACAATATAGCTACCCCTCGTGAGAGGCTTAAAGAGTCACTCTCCTCAAAAAAAGCTGCTGGTGAAATGGAATCACCCAGCGATTACTATACGGTGGCTTTCAACTCTGCTTCCATCAGACTGGAGCTTTTGTCCTCGCGGGGAATCTTTCTCCTCCTCCTCCATTCTGTGTAATAGTAAATAAAAGAGATGGGGTGGAGCAATGAATGCAGCAGGTAACTAAACATGGAAGTGCAGGAATCTCTCCATTCCTGTCCTTAAAGGAGAACTGTAGTGAGAGGTATGCGGAGGCTGCCATATTGATTTCCTTTTAAGCAATACCAGTTGCCTGGCTATCCTGCTAATCCTCTGCCTCTAATACTTTTAAGCCTCATCTAGACGGAGCGATCCGGCGTCTCTATTAGCCGCCGGATCGCCTCTTCCGCGTCCCCGCTCGCCTGCGCGTGCGTCGGATTCGATCCGCCCTCGTCCCCGCTGGCGCCGCTTATCTTCCGCTCGATTCCCTGCCATTGTCCCCTCGTGGGGAACGAGCAGGGAATCGGCGGTGGCGAGATCCAACCTGTCGGATCTTATCAATCGAGCCACATCAGCAGCTCGATTGATAAGCCAAATCGCCGCTGGATCGCTACGTGTAGATGTAGCATAAGACGTAGCCCCTGAACAAGCATTCAGCAGATTAGGTGTTTCTGAAATTTTTGTCAGATCTGACAAGATTAGCTACATGCCTGTTTCTGGTGCGATTCTGCAGGCATATAGCTCAGCTGGGCTGCCAGGTAACTGGTAATGCTTAAAAGGCAACCAATATGGCAACCCCCATATACCTCTCACTACAGTTCTCCTTTAAGAATGAAAAGAAATGGGCTCGTCATATGTGCTAAAATCCAGTATATTAGCTTGGGGTGGAGTGACCCTTCTAGAGAGATGATCTGTAAGGGCGGGAATCCTCTTCCACTATGACATCACAGCTCTGCAGCCAATCATTTCATAAATAGCTGGAAAGGCTCTATTAACATAAGTAGGAAGCAGCCATGTTGTTGGTTACCTGATCAACGGAGATGACCTCCCAGAGAAGGGAATGCAGCGTGGACAACTCCCGTCCCAAGTCGATATAGCCCTCAAAGCCAGCTGTGTTAGATAAGGTCTCTGGATTGGAGATTTCCAGCAGGAAACGCTGCATGTTCGTCCACTCGTGTTCCAGGAACTGGTTCATAAAGGACATGTACTCCTCCTTACTACCGAATCTGCCAGAGGTGAAGAAACATATGATCAATCCGACAGATGACATCTCGTTGTATTGGCTATAGGTTTCACCCAACACTTAACCCCAGTGATAACTCTAGCACAACAATCTACCCAAAGCTCCAGCAAGATCAACAGCAGAAAGCTCTAACCTAATCCCCAGCCAGGTACATAGTACAGACAACTTCACAAAGTCCCAGCCACAGAAGAGAGCCCCGTTTCCATTTGTGAGCAATCAACACTAAACCTCAGCTTAGTCCATATAAGAACGATCTACACTAAAGGGGCCCATACACTCAGCCGATTTTCTGGCCGACCGATCGATCGATCGTTTGCAAATTGGTTGGCTAATCGACCGATCGATGGCCGATTTCTATCGATTTCGATGGATTTCAATCGAACTGGCAGGGTGGAAAATTTAGGTCGATCTGATGAGATTGCTTATCAGTTTGCATTGGCCTTAATGGAAATCTGATGGCAAAAAAATGCCATCAGATCGAATTTCAATAGATTTCAAACTGAAATCTATTGAAATTCTATCCTGGTAAAAAATGTTCTAAAAACGCATCAGATAGATCATCAGATGCATTTCTTATCTATCTGCTGCCAATCTGACGAGTGTATGGGCACCTTTAACCCCAACCGGATCCACAGAAAATCCCACCCACACAGGTAAACAGAAGCGCAATATATTAGACTCCACCAAGGGCCAAAGAACAGAAATCTAAATTAAATCCACTTAGGAACATAGAAGACAGCTTGACAGTAAGCCCCATCTTTTTCATAGAAGAGAGAGAAGAGCCACCTATAATAAAGGCCGTTCAGGACAATAGAAAAGGTTTTTAAATGAAGGGCCGTAGAACAGAAATCTATATCACATTCCTGGAAAGTACACAGGAGAAGCTACACAAACTCCACCCAGGTTCATTGAAAAGAGACATACTTTAACCTACAGACAGGTCTATAAAATGGCAATCTTAATTAAGCCTCAACCAGGGCCATAGAAGGCAGATCCATACTTCAGTCAGGGTCATAGAAGAGAGTCCTACATGAAATCCCAACCAGGGCCATAAAAGAGCTATCTACACTGTGTCAGCCTGGTCCATAAAAGAGAGATCTACACTAGCCATACACTGGTCGATTTGCCATCCGATTCGACCAACTGACAGATCCCTATCTGATCGAATCTGATCAGAGAGGGATCGTATGGCTAACTTTACTGCAAACAGATTGTGAACCGATTTCAGCCTGAAACCGTGCACAATCTGTTGTGGTGGTGGTGGTGCTGCCGCCGCTCCCCCCGCCCGCATACATTACCTGCTCCGCCGGCGCGACTCCAGTCCCCAGGTCACCGCTGCTCCGTCTCCGGCATGCTTTACTTCTTCCTGCCCGGCAGGAAGTTTAAACAGTAGAGCGCCCTCTACTGTTTAAACTTCCTGCCGGGCAGGAGGAACTGAAGCATGCCGGAGACCAGCGCGGACACGGAGCAGCGGTGACCGGGCGTAGACGTGCCGGCGGAGCAGGTAATGTATGCGGCTCTACTGCGTCGGTCGTCGGGTACTCGAACGCCGCTAGCGACGCGCTCCCTACCCACGGGTGATCGACGCTAATTTTCCGCACGGAGCGATCGACTGGATCAGACGAAAAGGATCGAAATTCGGCGTGTAGCACGAACGATTGGCAGCAGATTCGATCCCAGTGATCGAATCTGCTGTCGAAACGGCGGCGAATCGGGCCAGTGTATGGCCAGCTTAAGCATCAGCCAGGTCCATAAAAGACAGATCTACACTAAGTCTCAGTCTGGTCTATAGAAGAGAGGTCTACACTAAGTTTCAGCCTGGTCCATAGAAGAGAGGTCTAAGGTCTACACTAAGTCTGGGCCTGGTCTTTAAAAGAGAGGTCAACATGTATCAATCTGTAAGATTGATATGCTGATAAAAAGCAGACAGAAGCGGATAGAAGCGCACAGATGGAAACAAGGCCTAAGTGTCAGCCTGGTCCATAAAAGAGAGTTCTACTCTAAGGCTCAGCCTGGTCCATAGAAAAAAGGTCTACACTAAGATTCAACCAGGTTCATATCAGAGAGCTACAATAAAGCCCTGCAGGATCCATAGCAGAGAGATCTACAGAAAACCAAAAACCAGGGTCATAGAAGAGAGATCCATTGAAGGTGGCCCCAAACACGAAACTTTGACCTGCAGATGTTGGGGCAGCAAAACACCAACAGACTAACATCAACAATATTTAAGCAGGCAAGCTTTGGCTGCAAGTTCAGTGACAAGATGACGATATTACCTCTGGGTGATAGTGCCACAGAACCACCACACTGACCGGGCTCACACCTGAAAGGACCTGTCAGAACAGTTCAATTTCTTGGCTTAAAAACAAACCTGCGTTGGGTGCTGCTGGGAAAGCTTGGGCAGCAGATGGTCAGCTGAATCTCCTAACCAAAGTATTGGGCTTGTGGGCACTCAGATCTCAGTCAACTCAATACATGGTAATAAACATGCTCCCTCCTACCCAGAGCAGGGACAAGGTCCTCCAGCACCCAAGGCTGAGACACCAAAGTGCGCTCCTCCATCCCTCCCACCCCCGTCGACACACACTGATTGCTAATAGACTAAGAGGGCCACAGGGCCCACAACCTCCCCAACACCTTAATATCTAGTTATCTGGCTTGCAGTCACTGCTATGTATCCAATTTTCTTATTTCTTTCTGCTTAATACACAATTAGGAATGACAGCTGAATGAATTGTGCGCCTCCTCCTACACTGCGCCCTGAGGCTGGAGCCTCTCCAGCCTATGCCTCGGCCCGGCCCTGCTCCTACCCCCTAACACCCCAACTCTACCAGCACCCTATTTCAACCCTTTTAATTGCAGTCTTGCAGCAATAGAAAAAAAGGACTGGTTGACTCCCTGGTGCTGGAATTTCAGCAGTAAGAGCTAGTGGACAATTTTTTTCTACTTTGGAATACAGAACACCCCCCTCCCCGCAACTCACAGACCTTCTATGGTCCACATCTCCTCAACACCAGGAACAGCTGCCCTCTCCTAATTCCTCCTCTGCTCCTGGATGGAGATATTTGAATTAAACATCCCTTTTGTGTCGATAAGACGGTGTTCCGTGTCACCGGCTCTGCAGCTGTAATTTGTGTCATTAAAGTGTGCCCGGAGAGAGTGACCCAACTGATTACTGCTGCCCGCTCTTTATTTTGTATTCTTTGGCTCTGTAAACATCATGTACAGAAATCCATTCCATCTCCAGCCGGTTTTCCATTAACTCTTTGCTCCGGCGCTCGCCTCGGCGAACTGATACAGAAGAGGAGAGTCATCGACACAGCCGAGGAGGAATGAAAAGTCAATAGCGAGGAAGGCCATTGATTTTCCAGGCTAATTGGCAGCCCGGGATGAGTGCGGTGGAATACAGAGCAGTTCCCCCCCCCCCCCCCGGGGGACACATACTCACTTGGCGAAGTTAGCGAGGTTCTGTGTGACTTTGGCAATCAATGTCAGAGTGCGGGCCGTGCGGTCGTCTGGGTACTCCTGGAGAAGGTTGAAGAGTGACGGGGACATGATGGCGGGGCACAGGAAGCGCAGGAACAGCGAAGCGCTAATGAGCCTCTCGCTGATGTCTGGACGACCTCGGCTGTTGCACTCCTGTCTCCACGACGCGAAGACCTCCTTAAGTTCTCGAGGGAAAACACTGCAAACAGAATTATAGGAAATAAATTAGGATCTATTGACGGCAAAGAAGCAATTACCTTCCTTGCGCTGCTCGTTAACAAGAGATGACACCCTAATGGCAATTTAATTTGTACTTTATACAGCAATGACCTTGGAGACCAATGAATCCGCCGACACGGAATCTAGAATCTATAGGATGGCCAGCAAGCTGGTTTTGATTGGACATCTCTCTGTCTGTGAGTAGAGGAGGTGGTTGGATTAGTTTTGTGATTGAGAACTTAAACTTTATTTATCAAATTGTGGTTTTTGTGTAATATTCCTATATTCACCTAAGGAACATTGCAAAAATTAAGCACCTCGTTCCTTCAGAGGAAGTGCCAACCCTAGTTGAGGCCCTAAATTACAGGACAACTGTAATAAGAGAGATATGGAGGCTGCCATATTTATTTCCTTTTAAGCAATACCAGTTGCCTGGCTGTCCTGCTGATTCTCTGCCTGTAATACTTTTAGCCATAGACTCTGAACAAGCATGCAGCAGATCAGGTGTTAGCTGCATGCATGTTTCTAGTGTGATTCAGACACTACTGCAGCCAAATAGATCAGCAGGGCTGCCAGGCAACTGGTATTGTTTAAAATTACAGCTGTCCTTTAATGCCCTCTATATAGGCCTTCCAAATAAAGACCTCCACCACCTGCGGTTAGTATAGAAGACGACTGCCAGGCTGTTAACAAACCAACCTAGCCTTTGTTCACTCCGCTGGCTACCCATAAAATGGAGAATCCTCTTCAAAACAAGCCTACTAACATTCAAATGCCTTATCAAATTCCATTGATAAGATCCTGTCCCCCACTTATATACCTCTGTCCCACTAATAATACCCCATTCTCACTGATACACTTATATCAGCAACCCCCCCCCCATTAAGCCAAGAACACTCAACTTCTCTAAACTTCTCACTGATAACAACCTCCTATCCCACTGGCCATTCAGCTGATAATAGCAAGTCCATGGAAAAAGGGGGCCACTGCAACTTAGTGTGCCGCGAATAGTCGCTAGAAGAATATTGCTAAAACTACCATCATTTTTACCGATATTTTACTATTGCCTAACTTAACCACAGCTGTCACTTGAACCCTCCCTCTATTGATGCCGAACCCTAACTGACCATCCAACCAATGCTTACCCTAACCGACCTCCCCACCTATGAATAACCCTAACCGACCCCCAACCAATGCTGAACCCTAACCGACCACCCAACCAATGCCTAACCCTAACCTACCCCCCAACAAATGCCTAACCCTAAACAACCCCCCCAACAAATGCTTACCCTAAACGACCTCCCTACCTATGAATAACCCTAACCGACCCCCAACCAGTGCATAACCCTAACCGACCACCCAACCAATGCCTAACCCTAACCTACCCCCCAACAAATGCCTAACCCTAAACAACCCCCCCAACCAATGCTTAACCCTAACCGACCCCCAACCAATGCCTAACCCTAACCGACCACCCAACCAATGCCTAACCCTAAACAACCCCCCAACCAATGCGTAACCCTAATCGACCACCCAACCAATGCCTAACCCTAAACAACCCCCTAACCAATGCCTAACCTTAACTGACCCCCCAACCAATGCCTAACCCTAACTGACCACCCAACCAATGCCTAATCCTAACTGACCACCCAACCAATGCCTAACCCTAAACAACCCCCTAACCAATGCCTAACCTTAACTGACCCCCCAACCAATGCCTAACCTTAACTGACCCCCCAACCAATGCCTAACCCTAACTGACCACCCAACCAATGCCTAATCCTAACTGACCACCCAACCAATGCCTAACCCTAAACAACCCCCTAACCAATGCCTAACCTTAACTGACCCCCCAACCAATGCCTAACCCTAACTGACCACCCAACCAATGCCTAACCATAACTGTCTCCCCAACCAATGCTTACCCTAACCCATCCCCACCTATACCTAACCAACTCCTGTGCTGTAATCTCTAATATAAGGGCTGCCATCGCTGCTGAAAAGTCACTCCACCGATATCTGTGCGGCCTATTTTCGATTATTAACGAGTTCGGCGGTGCCCAAATAACTGTCTGAGACGCTGGCACTGCGGTCTATGGGGTGCCCATGTAACCTAAGCACTGGCGGTGCTAAAATTACCTGCTTTAACAATAGCCCCCTTACCCCTAGTAACAGCCCTTCTATGCTGGTAATAGCCTCTTCCAGCTGATAATAGCCCCTCTATGCTGGTAATAGCCTCTTCCAGCTGATAACAGCCCCTCTATGCTGGTAATAGCCTCTTCCAGCTGATAACAGCCCCTCTATGCTGGTAATAGCCTCTTCCAGCTGATAACAGCCCCTCTATGCTGGTAATAGCCTCTTCCAGCTGATAATAGCCCCTCTGTGCTGGTAATAGCCTCTTCCAGCTGATAACAGCCCCCTCATAGCTGTGCAAGAATAACATTGCAGTGATGCCCATCGCTGTATGAAGATATAAGCTTTCTCTGCTGCCTCGTCTCCCGTCCTCATCAGCATCATCTGGGAGGATAAATTGTCGCACGTTTTCACCTGATTTCGGATATTCAGGCAGTGCACGGGTCTATTTCGCGCGACGCCGCGGGCCAGCGAATGCGTCAAATTAAATCGTAGCATGACGAATGCGATACGACGGGCCATCACTCGCTGCGCAGCCCCCTCGCTAACTGTCTGCAGCGCGATGTTCTGGAACATTCCAGATGTCTAAATCGTCCCATAATCGCCACCACTCAATTCCCTCTTAAATATATGACCGCCGAGGGGCCCAGAAACGCCGGAGCGAATTTCTGTCGCTGGAAAAGCACAAAGCCCCCAAGGAGAAGCTGCCAACATTATGTTTATGGGACATTTTTTCATTCCTAATTTTTCTTTGTTTTATTTTGGGGGGCGGCGGCCACGCTTTCCATCTTAAAGGAGGACAAATGGCAGCCTATATAAACTGGCGAGGCGGAACCAATGTGTCACATTCCGTGCAGAGCAGCATTATTCAGCAACGATACGTGCGCCGAGATCCCATGCTACGCCTCATGGACAGTCGCTATTCATTGCCGGGGTCACCACCGCGCCTCGCTTCACTGACCCCCACACATATATCCCGGAAATTAACCGGTAACCGACCAGCAGAAGAGTATGTCTTCATACCAGCAGCAGTAAAATACACATTATAAATGTGCTAGAGAAATGTGCCCGCTCGCCAGTAACTAAATATATTACTGATCTTAGTTCTAAAACTGGAAATGACACTGAGAAACCTTCCATTGTTCACATGCAGCAGTCAGGACCAAAATCCCTGTACACCAACCACTTCCTGCTTCACTCGATCTGCTAAACAGTTCAGCTTCACCTTCATATTTATAAATACAATAAATAAATAAATAAATAAATATTTCCCTCTAGCCACTTCCTGCTCCGCTCTGCTCCTGCTTAACACTCCAACTCCACCTTCATATGTCTTCCCAGCCACTTCCTGCTCTGCTCCTGCTGCCCTGCTCCTGCTGAATGCTCCAACTCCACCTTCATATGTCTCCCAGCCACTTCCTGCTCTGCTACTGCTTCCCTGCTGCACTCTGCTCCTGCTAACACTCCACCTTCATAGGTCTCCCAGTCACTTCCTACTCTGCTACTGCTTCCCTGCTCCACTCTGCTCCTGCTAATCACTCAAACTCCACCTTCATATGACTCCCCAGCCACTTCCTGTTCTGCTTCCCTGCTGCACTCTGCTCCTGCTAACACTCCAACTCCACCTTCAAATGTCTCCCTAGCCACTTCCTGCTCTGCTACTGCTTCCCTGCTCCACTCTGCTCCTGCTAAGCAACCCAACTCCACCTTCATATGTCTCCCCAGCCACTTCCTGCTCTGCTACTGCTTCCCTGCTCCACTCTGCTTCTGCTAACACTCCAACTCCACCTTCATATATCTTCCCAGCCACTTCCTGCTCAGCTACTGCTTCCATGCTCCACTCTGCTCCTGCTAACACTCCAACTCCACCTTCATATGTCTTCCCAGCCACTTCCTGCTCTGCTACTGCTGCCCTGCTCCACTCTGCTCCTGCTAACACTCCAACTCCACCTTCATATATCTTCCCAGCCACTTCCTGCTCTGCTGCTGCCTTGCTCCTGCTGAATGCCCCAACCCCACCTTCATATGTCTTCCCAGCCACTTCCTGCTCTGCTACTGCTGCCCTGCTCCACTCTGCTCCTGCTAACACTCCAACTCCACCTTCATACATCTCCCCAGCCACTTCCTGCTCTGCTGCTGCCTTGCTCCTGCTGAATGCCCCAACCCCACCTTCATATGTCTTCCCAGCCACTTCCTGCTCTGCTACTGCTGCCTTGCTCCTGCTAACACTCCAACTCCACCTTCATATGTCTCCCCAGCCACTTCCTGCTCTGCTACTGCTGCCCTGCTCCACTCTGCTCCTGCTAACACTCCAACTCCACCTTCATATATCTTCCCAGCCACTTCCTGCTCTGCTACTGCTGCCCTGCTCCACTCTGCTCCTGCTAACACTCCAACTCCACCTTCATATATCTTCCCAGCCACTTCCTGCTCTGATGCTGCCTTGCTCCTGCTGAATGCCCCAACTCCACCTTCATACATCTCCCCAGCCACTTCCTGCTCTGCTACTCCTGGCTTGCTAATCCTGTTAGAGGAGGGGGGTTTGCACAATGACTGTGAAACATTTGTTGCATGGCATTGTATTTAGAGAAAACACATAGGAATAAATGTTTGCAAATATTAACATCTGATCCCATCAGTGTATAATCCCCTCCCCCCATTTCCTCAGACAGATGAGACCACCTACCAGTAGGAGTTGATGATCTTGCAGAAGGCCAGCTCACAGCACATCTTCAGGTTGCCCTGATGTTCTGGTAGGTCGGCAGCAGAACATTTGCTGGGGTCCACCTCGCAGTTCTCATCCGACTCATACAGGGCTTTGATGAACTCACCTGGGTGGGGGCAGAAGATTTGTAGAGCTGGATCATTCACCCCATATCTTTATACTGCTGGCCACACACAGGCAGGCTTTACTGTACTTCTGCCAGGAGATGGGGTATTGCTTCCCCAGCACAAAGCCCGGTCACATGACCCCACACTCACACCCTCCCTCACCCCCACACCGGTACTGGCCACACCTTATACAGTCGGCCACACACAGACAGGCTTTACTGTACTTCTGCTAGAAGATGGAGTATTGCTTCCCCAGCACGAAGCCCGGTCACATGACCCCACACTCACACCCTCCCTCACCCCCACACCGGTACTGGCCACACCTTATACCGTCGGCCACACACTCACAGGTTTTAATGGACTTCTGCCAGGAGATGGGGTATTGCTTCCCCAGCACAAAGCCCGGTCACATGACCCCACACTCACACCCTCCCTCACCCCCACACCGGTACTGGCCACACCTTATACCGTCGGCCACACACAGACAGGCTTTACTGTACTTCTGCTAGAAGATGGAGTATTGCTTCCCCAGCACGAAGCCCGGTCACATGACCCCACACTCACACCCTCCCTCACCCCCACACCGGTACTGGCCACACCTTATACCGTCGGCCACACACTCACAGGTTTTAATGGACTTCTGCCAGGAGATGGGGTATTGCTTCCCCAGCACAAAGCCCGGTCACATGATCCCAAGCACATCCTCCTTTTGCTGTTGAGTGATTTGTGATAAGAATGTGCTGAGCTGCAGTGCTAGAGGAGGTGGGTGGGGCCAGGGGAAGAAGCTCCCAGGAGTAATAAAATACATTAAAATTGTGTTTAGAGGTGGTTTACCTCAGTGGGGACGAAAATTTTAAAAACAGGAAAAAGTTTATTAGCACTAGGGCAATGCGTTTTGTGAGTACATACGTCTCACTTCATGGTGCCAAATTTCCCTGCTGGCTTGTAAAAATTGCCCAGCATTGAATGCCTTTCTGCTCAGCGCTAGTCCAACACCTGTCAGATCTGTCCCATTTTTACTGCCTGCTGTAAGTGACAGCAACATAGAAGAACATGGATTTATGGTGCATTTTACTCTGGGGGGAATATACTACTTAGAAAAATCTCTTTTTGCTAAAACAGAGCTGTGATTACAGTGATTGGCTCACAGGGTGAGGAGCCATTGAAATCAGCTTCTGACAGGCGTACGGAGCTGTCTACAGCTGAGCGAGAGGGCTGCAGCGGCACCAGAGCTATGCCAATGGCAAGTGCGACGGGAGCGCTCAGCGAGAGTGATTGAAATCTACGCCCTGGCAGGAATAACAGGAAGTAAACCGGGTGTAGATTTCAGTTAGGTCTGGGAGAGGTTGGAGTACCCACGATGCAATTTTCCCGACGACACTCTGAGTGACGAGTGACGTGGGTACAGGGGTGCGATCACGTGGATGTCATTTAGCGCGACGCATGGTGATAGCCGACCATCACTGTGGATTGGATCTTTAAGATCCCTGACGACTCAGCGCAAAGTACTGCGTTCGCTTGACTTTGCGCCTGTTGTGTAACGTCACGCGTACCTGCCGCCTGGAAGATGGATCGTACGACGCATGTTGTCAGGGAGACGACGCTGTATCAATCGTCGCTGTGGTGGATATTCAGCTTAAAGTGTACCCGAGGTGACATGTGACATGATGAGATAAACATGTGTATGTACAGTACTAAACATTAATAACCAGGGTGTTTTACTTGTTTTATTTTGCTGCCTAAAATAGTAAATTTTTAAGGCTGGAAATGACAGCTTCTGTCTTGTCAGAACCTTGTCAGGAATATAGTAAGCATCACTGATAAGCAAATTACAACCATAAAAGTTTTTTGTGGTAAAATACATTTTCTACATATTTCTGAGAGCAGATGGAGAGAGAAAGGGTCGATATAGTTAATGTATTTTCATTTAGGAACACTTAATAGACTGCAACTGAGCAGAGACAACAAAACATTCAATCTACTTTCTAAATGTTTAAATATAAAATAAAATCCTGGGATGTCTTGCAAAGTCATTTTTAGGAGTAGGAGGATAAATATAATTGTTTATCTTATCAGTTTATTTTCACCTCGGGTTCACTTTAAAGTGAAAATAAATTGATAAGATAAACAATTATATTTATCCTCCTACTCCTAAAAATGAATTTTTAAGTATCCCTGGGTTTTATCATAATACTTAAACATTTCCAAAGTAGGTTGAATGTTTTACTGTCTCTAATCAGTGGCCGCCTATTAAGTGTCCCAAAGTTAGGAAAAGGTCAATAGTTCATGTATTTTATCTCTCCCTGCCCTCAGAAATTGTATTCTGCCAGGAAAACTTTTAGGCCTTGTTCACATTTAAAAACGAAATGCAAACGTTTTTGCGGGTTTTTTTTTTTTTTTAGCCCCTCCACTGCGCGCTGCATTTTTGTTAAAATCGCTTTTCCAGAGTGGATTTTTAATTCACTCCATGACGTTCAGGAAGTGAACTCTCTGACCCGGAAAAGAATAAATACATTGTATTTATTCTAAAAAACGCAAACACTGCACAAAGCGATTCTGTAAGCGTTTTGCAGTTTTCCTATACCATCCATTATAGCAAAAACGCCCCACAAATGGTACAGGCACCGCTTTGCTGACTGCAAAGCGGACGCCACGCGCTGATATGAACCTTCTCATAGAGATTCCTTGCACAAGCGTTTTGTGGGCGATTTTGAAAACCGTCTGCGCTTGAAAAAAGGGCAAAAACGCCCTTTATGGCTGTACTTTGAAGTTTACTGTATTCCCTACAAGGTAGTGACAAGACAGAAGCTGTCACTTGCATGCCTGAAAATGAACTCTTTCAGGCAGCAAAATAAAACAAGTAAAACAGCCAGCTTATTAGTATGTTTTGCTCTGTCAATACTGCAGTCTATATTGGGATCGTTTTATCGAATGGAGCGTTTCATTCTACAATCACGATCTGAGCGTGTGTGGCCAGCACAGCTCGGACTACGCAATCGCCCTCCATGATAACGAACGGCACAGCCATCTTACCCAGAGCGTCCTGGAGATATTTCTGTCCCACCAGCTTCAAGTACTCCTCGATGGCTTTGGTGGCGAGCGTGTTCTCCCGGAATATGAGGTGTTCGTTTTCGCCGCAGCGGTCCACCTCTGACATCATTAGATCTGTGAGGAAGTCCTGAGGAAAGAGAGAGATCAGATCAGCCAGAGACTGAAGCTGTAGTGAGGGCTGCGTGACTCTCAGCTGCAGAGGATAACGGGAGGAGGACTTGCTGCAGGCTCATTACTCAAGGAAATGCAATGCCGGTGGCTAATGAGTGAGCGATCCTATAAATGCCTTCATTCTCCACATATCTCACTGCCATTTATCATAATATACAAATCCAGAAGGCCTCGCTGCGCTCACACTATAACCCACTGTCCTTAAAAGCAACCCAAGGTGAGAGACACATGCAGGCTGACAAACTGTAACAGTGATATGGAGGCTGACATGTTTGTTTCCTATTAACTACTTGCCGACCGCTCCACGCCGATTGGAGTAGATGGCTTTTAATGAGGTTAGCAGGAGAACGCGCGCGCCAATGTGTGTGCATCTCTACTTGGGAGGCGGAGCTCCGCCTTCAGTCCCCCAGCAGGGATCGGCGCTCAGAAACTGTTAGACGGCAATTAGGCTGTACAGCGCTGCGATCTAAGGCAGCGCTCTACTGGGGACAGCCGTGGGACACAGGAGAGCGATTGGCTCTCATAGGCTGAAGCCTATGACAGCTGACGGCAGTCATTGGCTGACTCGTGTGCTGAGTTGTGCAGCCCTGCAGGGAGGCCTTAAAGCTGCAGTGGCCTATTTACAGCAAAATGGCCTGGACTTTAGGGGGGTTTAACACTGCGGTCCTCACGTGCTTAAAAATGCACATTGCCTGGCTGTCCTGCTGATCTCTTTGGCATTAGTAGTGTCTGAGTCACATGCCTGAAACAAACGTGCGGCTAAAGCAGTCACACTTCAGTCAGAGCATCTGGTCTGCATGCTTGTTTCGGCCCCCTGCAGCTGTCATGTCCCGCGCCGTCCTCGTGCAATCCTCCGTTCCCCGTCGCCGATGTAATTATTCGTCTAACGAATAGAACTGCGGCTGCGTGTCATCGGGAGCTGGCTGCACAGGCGCAGTAAGAAGTTTTCTTGTACTTCGCCTGAGCGGTAAGCTCCTGATGATGTCACAGCCGTGCAGCCACAGTTCTATTTGTCTAGTGTTAGACCAATAATTAGACCGGTGCCGGCGGCTGGGAACGGGTGATCGTAGGAGGACAGCGCGGGACATGACAGCTACAGGAGGCCGATAGAAGCCCCAGGTAAGTGGCAGTTTTTGTTTTTTTATATAGGCAAGAGAACCCCTTTAAAGCAGACCTGAACTCAGAACTTCCTCCCTGCTCTAGAAAATAAGCAACAGCATAATAACCTTTTAAAAAAAAGCATGTATTTGTTACAGCTGATACAAATCCTGCAATAAATCTGCAGTGTCTACTTTCTGCTTTCATGGAAGCAGAGAAAGGGTTAACATTCGGTGTTTACAAATTAGCTGCTCTGCCGTGGTAGAGGAGATTCCTGAGCTGACACATCTGAGAGATGTGGAAAAACAAAGTCTGTAAAATCTCAGGCTGACAATGCGCTGCTTGTATTATTTATAAATGAAATGATAATCTGATACAAATGGGAAACGTTAGCTGCGTTTGCTGTGGCACCCCCATATGATGCCCCCTGGCACAGCCTAGCGGGGGAGGGGCAGACGGGGTCACACGCTACATGGCGCTCGTTAATATTCAATGTCACGGCTCCTGTCGCAGCCCAGACACTGGAGGCTCTGTGACACCCAGCAGATGTGACAGTGACCCAGTTCCTGGACAGAGCAGGGTGACGGCCAGTCCCGCAGACAGGCACTCCTTCTCCAGCTCACGACTATTTAACTATCCACAGACAGCAGATCCACAGACGCCAAAAAAATCGCGTGGGATGGCCAATTGACAATCGTTCCACAATCACTTCCAGAAGATATGAAGTGATGGGATTGACAGCAGAAGACTGCAAGCCATTCATACCTTTAAGCCGTCATTTGCGCTTTACATGTTTAACGACATCTGAACGATGAGTTGTTTGTCGTTCGTTTTGAAAAATTTTCCTCCCCGTGTGAACACAGCTTGATTTCAATGAATTTTATATAGTAGATAAAGAGAAAACTGTTCCAGGCATTGTCCATCTTTACAGCCTCTGACTGAAGCCAATCTGATGTCATTTCCTTCCTTACTCTTTTTCTCTCCTAGAAACTGCACTGTCATATCTAGCTAGCTTTGTAAACACACATGAGCACAGCTCATACAGGTGTATTTCCCTTCTCAGCCTCCTGTCACACTGCACTGCCTTCAACCAATCAGTGAGGTGCAGAAATGTGGGAGGTAAGATAATGGGAAGGAGCGGACCTCGTGCTGCCGGCCGTGCAGGAAAGGAGAGAACCGTGTGCTGCTGGCCAACGGCTGTGCGGGGAATGAGCGGACTGTGTGCTGTCAACCTGCGGCTGTGTGGGGAAGAAACAGACCATGTGCAGCTGGTAGCTGTGTGGGGAAGGAGCGGACCGCGTGCTGTCAACCTGCGGCTGTGTGGGGAAGAAACAGACCATGTGCAGCTGGTAGCTGTGTGGGGAAGGAGCGGACCGCGTGCTGCAGGCTGTGTGGGGAAGGAGCGGACCGCGTGCTGCAGGCTGAGTGGGGAAGGAGCGGACTGTGTGCTGCTGGCAGCTGTGTGGGGAAGGAGCGGACCACGTGCTGCAGGCTGAGTGGGGAAGGAGCGGACTGTGTGCTGCTGGCAGCTGTGTGGGGAAGGAGCGGACCACGTGCTGCAGGCCGAGTGGGGAAGGAGCGGACTGTGTGCTGCTGGCAGCTGTGTGGGGAAGGAGCGGACCACGTGCTGCAGGCTGAGTGGGGAAGGAGCGGACTGTGTGCTGCTGGCAGCTGTGTGGGGAAGGAGCGGACCACGTGCTGCAGGCTGAGTGGGGAAGGAGCGGACCGTGTGCTGCTGGCAGCTGTGTGGGGAAGGAGCGGACCACGTGCTGCAGGCTGAGTGGGGAAGGAGCGGACCGTGTGCTGCTGGCAGCTGTGTGGGGAAGGAGCGGACCGCGTGCTGCAGGCTGAGTGGGGAAGGAGCGGACCGCGTGCTGCAGGCTGAGTGGGGAAGGAGCGGACCATGTGCTGCTGGCAGCTGTGTGGGGAAGGAGCGGACCGCGTGCTGCAGGCTGAGTGGGGAAGGAGCGGGCTGTGTGCTGCTGGCCGGCGGCTGTGCAGGGAAGGAGCGGACCGCGTGCTGCAGGCTGAGTGGGGAAGGAGCGGACCGCGTGCTGCTGGCAGCTGTGTGGGGAAGGAGCGGACCACTTGCTGCTGGCAGCTGTGTGGGGAAGGAGCGGACTGTGTGCTGCTGGCCGGCGGCTGTGCAGGAAAGGAGTGGACCGCGTGCTGCAGGCTGAGTGGGAAAGGAGTGGACCGCGTGCTCTCGGCCGGCGGCTGTGCAGGAAAGGAGTGGACCGCGTGCTCTCTGCCGGCGGCTGTGCCAGGAAGGATCGTTCCACGCTTGTTATGATCTGGTTTGTGGGATGGGAAATCTCGGGTGAGTATTTGGGTAGAATAGGACTTTAATGAGAATTTCAGTGTGATGTTTTATGTCTCCGCACAGACACAATGCGGCGAATATTACAAAGCCGACCGTCTTCTGTGAACAATATCTGCTTCCCTGAAGGCTTCACATATAAAGGAAAATTTACTGTATAAGCCGGTGGAATATATAGATGGTGATCACCTCTGATTATCTCCGGAGCACTCCTATCCCCGCGTCTGACGGAGAGATTACTGAGCGCTCAGATCAATAGAGAACAAGCCTTTCAAATTAGAGATACTGGAGCTGCAGGAAGAGTAAATCTGCTGTAGTCACAGATATCAGGAGGGGACACAATGCAGAGACACCAATGAGAGAGGGTGACAGACGGCACTGCACATGGGGGGGGGGGGGGGGGGGCGCACAGACAGCGGCACTGCACTGGGGCCACAGACAACGGCACTGCAGGGGGCCACAGACAGCAGAGCAGCACTGCACAGGAGGCACAGACAGCGGCACTGCACGGGGGTCACAGACAACGGCACTGCACGGGGGCCACAGACAGCGGCACTGCACAGGGGGGCCAAAGACAGTGGCACTGCACAGGGGCCACAGACAGTGGCACTGCACAGGGGCCACAGACAGCGGCACTGCACAGGAGGCACAGACAACGGCACTGCACAGGAGGCACAGACAACGGCACTGCACGGGGGCCACAGACAGCAGCACTGCACGGGAGCCACAGACAGCGGCACTGCACAGGAGCCACAGACAGCGGCACTGCACGGGGGGGGGGGGGGGGCACAGACAGCGCACTGCATGGGGGGGGGGGGGCACAGACAGCGCACTGCACAGGGGGGGGGGGACAGACAGCGGCACTGCACGGGGGCCACAGACAGCGGGACTGCACGGGAGCCACAGACAGCGGCACTGCACAGCAGCCACAGACAGCGGCACTGCACAGCAGCCACAGACAACGGCACTGCACAAGGGGGCCACAGACAGCGGCACTGCACAGGGGCCACAGACAGCGGCACTGCACAGGGGGGCCAAAGACAGTGGCACTGCACAGGGGCCACAGACAGTGGCACTGCACAGGGGCCACAGACAGCGGCACTGCACAGGAGGCACAGACAACGGCACTGCACAGGAGGCACAGACAACGGCACTGCACAGGAGCCACAGACAGCGGCACTGCACAGGAGGCACAGACAGCGGCACTGCATAGGAGCACAGACAGCGGCACTGCACAGGGGGGGGGGGGGGGGGGCACAGACAGCGGCACTGCACAGAGGGGCCAGGCAGCGGCACTGCACAGGGGGGCCACAGGCAGCGGAACTGCACAGGGGGGCCACAGACAGCGGAACTGCACAGGGGGGCCACAGACAGCACACTGCACAGGGGGGCCACAGACAGCGGCACTGCACAGGAGGCACAGACAGCGGCACTGCACAGGGGGCTACAGACAGCGAAGCTGCACAGAAGCACAGACAGCGGAGCTACAAAGGGGTGCCACAGGCAGCAGCACTGCACAGGAGCACAGACAGCGGAGCTGCACAGGGGCCACAGACAGCGGCACTGCACAGGAGCACAGACAGTGGCACTACACAGGAGCACAGACAGCGGAGCTACAACGGGGTGCCACAGGCAGATGCACTGCACTGAGGCCACAGACTGCAGCCATGCAGGGGGCCACAGAAAGCAGCACTGCACAGGGGGACCACAGACAGCAGTACTGCACACTGTGTGTGTGCGTGTGTGTGGGGGGTGGCACACACAGCAGCACTGCACAGAGGCCAGACAGCGGTACTGCATGGGGGGGGGGGGGGGGGCACAGACAGTAGACAGCTGCTGTGTGTGTTATGCTGATGAGTGGGACAGACTGACAGCGATAGGAATTCAGGCATGAGGCAGATGGACAGATCGCCCCTTCGCAGACACTCCCCGGAGTTCTCCTGCAGGAATCGGGACATCTCTATATCACGGAGTTAATAATTGCGCCTCTCCTGCTGTTCATTAGGATCTTCTCCGCTGTCTCAATCCATAAAAATAGATTTGCGTCATCGCTCGGGCTCAGAATATGATATTGCATTTTAGCAGAGACAAATTAAATAAAAGCTAATGAAGGAAAACAGATTATCCCCACCAGAGACTGCCCTTCTCCAGCCTCATCCATCACTCTGGCCTCCTGTGGCGGCCCGTTCCGGAGCCTGCGGCGAGTCCTCCGCCATTCCCTGCCCCCACCCCAGAGATCGGGGGGTGTTAGGAGATAATTTAATACTGCAGCAGGACAGGGCGGGGGGCTAGGAGGAGAGAGAGGAAGCTCAGCGCAACAACGCTTCCCGATATCAAACGCCAACCAAGCCGCCATCTGTAGAGATCATTCCTCGCTGAGCCATGTGGGGGCGCTGTGAGATGGCTGAAGTATTGAGATCTGAGAAACTATGCGGCTAAAGCACAGGCCTCCCGTCCTGATATGTACACAAAATGGGAGTAGGCGCCCTACTGACGTATGCAATGGATAAACATGGGTAATGAAACAGTCTTACCTCAGGTAGGGGGTTTGAGGATAATCGTTTTATCTGACATAGGAAAGGACAACGCGTTTCGCTGGACCTGCCTGCTTCCTCAGGGGTACAGTGTTTCATGCAGCTGCACGCACGGACTGGGAGTGCCTAGTCCTGATATGTGACCAAGTCCTAGCATGAGTAGGAGCACACATCTCAACATCCTAGTGACATACAGTAGAACGCAGTCAATCATTCAGGACAGTCACTTTTATGGTAATTTTCCTGGCTTCAGCATTACTTCCTGTAGCTTTACATTGCTGTATATGGGTACATAGCCCTGTCGTCCCAGTGATGTCACAGCCTAGGCTGTTTAGCTGTGCAGAATTCTTCTCCAAGAGCATTCTGGGAGATCAAGTATTATTTCTACTGGATTTGGAACTCTCAGTAAACAAATATTGCCGCCTGTGATAAATCTCAGAAAGTAAATCGGGATAAGGAAAGATTTTACAATGGGCAAACACTTGCTAAATAATTTATAAATTTACAGAATGCTCCTGGGGACGTGAGGGTGATGGGTGCGTGCTTTGCCAAGAGAGAAGAGAGAGAGA